>NW_016825302.1:151270-174944 GCF_001698545.2 Rhinopithecus bieti | reverse complement strand
TAGCATTATATTTAGCAAACAAAATCCTTTTAGAAATTTCAAATATTCAATACACATTTTTAATAATATGGGAAAACAGGAAATGATGAAAATGACACAATCAATGAACTGAAATTGCAAATTTCAAAAAATGTACAAAGAAAAAGCTATTTATTTTGGATAGATTATCTCTTTATGAGGTTTAGATATTTAGTGTCTTATTTTCATACAAAGTAGGATTTATCTGAGAACAATGGTAGTGGGAGGTATAGCAAAAAAAAAAAAAAAGTCAAAAAGAAAAATTAACTGGTAGACCGTATAAATCTAAGTGTTCTTACCATAGGTCATTAATAAACCATGTATTCATATTTGTTCTTAGATAAATGAGGCTACACAATGAAAATGTTAATGAAGACAACCAGAAAACATAACAAAATATGAATGTTTTAGTTTCGCTTTTCAGAGCCTGGTAACTCTAATTTTATTCTGAAATTCTCATAAAGTTAAACTAAGTAAAACTGTTATTGGTATCTAAAGAACACTAATAAACTAAGAGGAAACAAAAGAAAACTACAGCTGGCAAATTTAAAATTAATTTATATTTCTTTCTTAGATCCTCAATATAATTTTATTTTGTACATACTTTTTTCCCCAATAATATAATTTAATATACAATGAATCTGTTTTACTCTGAGGTAATAGGCTATAATTTTCGAATAAATGTCTTCTGAAGTGTCAATTCTTTATATATTACACCTAGAGATTTATATCTCTGCATTGGTGTATATTTAAATTAAAATAAAAACTTAAAGGTATAGTAGATGAAGAAAATTATACTCTTTTCAAAAATAGTATTTGGGACATTAATCAACATCTTCAAAACATTACAAATGATATCTTTATGCTTCTCTGCATAAGTTATTTTAAAGTGCCATGTATAAGAAGAGAATAAGCAAATGATGACTTTAGATTACATTTTTTTTTTTGCTAAAATATTTTTTGTCAATTTCTACCTAAGTACTACTATTCCTAGGTGTAACCTTAAAGCATGTCAGTTGGTTATATTTAACCTTATATAGAAAAAAACAAAATTGTAAACAAATTAAGAAAATTAAGTTTATCAAACAATTCTTGTTTCCCTTCCTACGTACATATTTTTACCATGTTTTATGTGTTTTAAGAGAACATGAAAATGTAAACAGCTTCTTATAATATTCCAAATTTAGAGCAGACATTTTAAGTCAGGTATGTGATAGAGTATTTTAATTTGCCTCTTCCAAAAGAAGATACACTTTTCATTTCTGTTGTTTTGTTTTCTTTCTCCAGAATGAGATCATAGAAGGAAATTTTATCGGGAAGGCTCTGTTAATACAATAGAATTTCAGTTTAAAAAACAAAACAAAAGCAACTATAGACAGAAGAATTACAGTAAGGATTACAAGTGTACTTTAATACTGATTTCATTTCTTCCTTTTAGTAATCAAATTGCATATCTCTCAAGCACTGACTAAGTTTCCACTTCCTTTCCGTCATCTCAAAAGCAGTAACTAAAAGTTATTATTAATATATCATTTGGACAATGTAAGGAAAACTCTAACATTTTAGAATAGTGGAAAAGTAAGACAAAATAACCGGGATACCTGAATGACCTCATGGAATAGAACTGACCACCTGGCTGAGATCCTCTGTCTAAGTAAGATTGGCATGAGAAGAAAGTAAAATTCCATATTGCATCTATCGTTTGTGGCTCATTTGGGAATAACTGCTAGTAAACATAAAAATATACTTAATGACTATGTAAAGAAGCTGTAACATATCATGGAAATATTTGCAGATTAAATGCTATAATTAGAGTTTTTTTTTTTATAATTAACTATTTACATTGATATCCCAAATAAGTCTTTACTGGAGTATTAGCTAGCTTTCTAAAGAACTGAAGATGTATGCATTCCTTAGTAATCTGCCATTATGAAGTCATGTCTGCCAAGGAGGAGGATATACCCATTCCTTACACTTACAGTCCGTTAGGCTTCCTCCACTGGGAAAGAGGGAAGGATAAAAGGAGGGCATTAATGCCCTTGGGAGAAAGGAGCCCTCATGACCTAATTAACCTCTTGAAGTCCCCCCATATAATAATTTCACATTGGTAGCACCTATATTGTGGAGGTGACACATTAAAGCCATAACACCTGAGTAGTAGTGAATAATTTTAACTATTGTTTTTTTGGTCTAGAGACTATAATTAGTGAAATTTAGAAAAAAAAGCAAAAAACAAAAAAACCCTATCAGAAGTATCTTAATATACATTTTCTTAGGCTACTTTTAAATATAGTAGATCTTCATGATTGATGAATTCTGTATTTTTCAATTTACCTACTCACAGAAAACCTATTTGTAACGCCAAAATCAAAACTTGAGTTTCTGGGTGTGAATATTTCCAGCTGAGGTAGAATAAGATCATGCTCTGAATTTTTTTTTTTTTTTTTTTTTTTTTTTTTTTGAGGTGGAGTTCCTCAGCTCACTGCAACCTCTGTCTCCTGGGTACAAGTGACTCTCCTGCCTCAGCCTCCCTAGTAGCTGAGATTACAGGTGAATACCACCACCATGACCAGATAATTTTTGTATTTTTAGTAGAGATGGGGTTTCGCCGTGTTGGCCATGCTGTTATTGAACTCCTGGCCTCAGGTGATCTGCCCGCCTTGGCCTCTCAAAGTGCTCGAATGAAGAGTATGAGCCACCATGCCCAGTCCGTGCTCTGAATTCTTATTTCAGACCTTATACTGTAAACAATTGTCCTTTTTTCATCGATCTTGTGTTATGCTTTTCACAATTGTGTATTTTTTAAATGGCCCAATCATAGAGCTGAAGTGCTGTCCAGTATAATAGGCTGTATAATAATCATAGAGCTGAAGTGCTGTCCAGTATAATAGGCTGTGATGTGCTTTATGGACAAAATATGTGTGTTAGATAAGCTTTATTCAGCAATGAGGCATAGTGTTCAATATTAATGAATCAAATTTATATTAGATTAGATATATTTAAAGAGAAACACACATAATACAATTTTAAGCATTGATCAGCTCACAAAATTGTGGCTAGAGGTTTTTCAGGAACCTAACACTGTATTTCCTTTAGGAGCAATAGTTCAATATTCATTAAGGAGCAGTGGTAACTTTACAGAGCATAATTGTTGTAATAATGAGAATCAGCTGTATACATTTTAATAATTTCATAGAAATACAAGTGAATGTGATTCTATCTCACTGTAATTTTTTTCTAGAATCAGATATAATAGATAAAATATTATTTGTTGCTTCCCTATTTTCCTTTATTCTTTGTTTCTTTTATCCATAGGGTGTTTACAGTATTTTTTTCCTTTCTGTGTCTATATATTCCCTACGAAGTTCACACATACAAGACATCTATGGACTCATTATTTATAAACCTCACCCTTAATGATTACAAACCTTCATTTTCTCATAGAAGTATTTAACCTTTGCTTATCTCATCATTTTTCAGCTTTAAGTTAGGTTTTAGTTGATTATGACATGAAAGAAAAATGGAATTTGCTTTAATCCATTCATTCAGTCCTTACTACTTTTGAGCTGAAGTAACTGTTCATGTCTGTTGCACATTTTAATGTGTGCTTGCTTATTTATTTATAGAAGTTATTTTTATATAAACTGGTATCAATCTTTTATTAGTCATATATTTTTCTAACACTTTTCTCCTAGCCTGTAGATTATTTGTATTTTCTTAATGTCTTCTGAATAACCAAAGTTTTAATTTTGATGAGGTCTCATTTATAAATTGTAAAAAGTGATTTGCATTTGTTGTTCTATAAGAAATTTTCTCCTGGCTGAAGGTTGGAATGATGCCCTTATATTTTTTCTTCTAGAAATTTCATAAATGTAGATTTTACATTTAAACTTATGACTTATTTGAGTTGTTTTTTAATATATCGTGAGAAATGTGTGAAGGTTTGGGGTGTTTTGCATGAGAAAATCCAATTATTTTAGGCAAAATTTGTTGAAATGTCCACTATTTTCCACTAAATTGGCTTATTGATTTTGTCAATATTCAAATAGCCTTATACATACAGGTTTATTTTTAGAGTTTCAATGATGTATGTATCTTTCCTTTTGCTCATACAATACTGGTGAATGATGCTAATAGCAACTTTTGAAATCTGGTACTATAGTCATGGCAATTTTCATTTTTAATATTAGTTTTGTTTTGGCTTCTCTATCAGCTTGTCAATTAAATTACTTCAGTTTGATATGCCTTCATTTTATCATATATTTTAATTTATCTGCCTGTTCTACTTAGCTAGATTTTGTGTTTTCTTATACAGTGAGATAATTTGAATATTAATGATCATTAAAAATATTTTCAAAGATCAGTTTTAATTTCAAACAAAGATAAAGAACTATGTGACAAGATTTATTTTAGGTTGTATGTGTATTATATTAAATATTTTAAAAAATTTATCCAAGCAGAGATAACCTCATAAAGACAATAATGAAATATCTTAATGTTTCTTGAAATGCTTCTCAATCTAATGATTTTTAAAGTATATTTGCATGTTCTTCAAATGATATTTGTTTATATTGTCTTTACTAAAGACAGAACTCTATAACAAATGCTCTAGAACATGTCGAAAACATAGTTCTTTGCATATAAGGCTTTGAATAAAAGCTTTTGTCTTTAAACAATTATATTATCTTGATCATTTCCTTATTTCCTAATTATCATGGCTTATCAAAAAGGTCATCTAGATCACATAATCGGTAAATATATTACTGATTAACCATCTGTACTCTAAAATTCTGAAATCTAAAATACTTCAAAATCCAAAACATTTGGAGCATTCACAAGACACCACAAGTAGAAAATTCCACACCCAACCTCATGTTATGAGTTACGATTTAAACACAGTTAAAATTTTGTTTCATGCACAAAATTATCAATAATAATGCAAAAATTTCCCTTCAGGTTTGTCAATAAGGTATATATGGACATAAATAAATTTTGTGTTATCACCAAGATAGCTGATTATGTATATGTAAATATTTTTTAAAAAATCAGGAATCTAGTTCTGGGTCCAGTGGCTTGTACCTCTAATCTCAGAGCTTTGGGAGGCTCAGGCAGGAGGATCATTTGAAGCCAGGAGTTAAAGACCAGCAATGTATTGAGATCCTGTCTCTAAAAAATAAATATAAACAATAAAATTCCAGAATCCAAAACATTTCTGGTCCCAAGCATTTTAAACAAGAGATATTCAACTTGTTTGTATCTACATGTATATCTGTTTGTGCATGTGTGTGTGTGTGTATGACATAAAGAATGACCTTAAATTGAGTACCACTAATGTCTATGCTTGTGGTCTTTCTTCCCTTTAAAGCACATGATGAAAAGATATAATTGTGTGCATATAATTATAATGTTGTAGCTTCGATGGGAACTAAGAACATAAGATGAAAATCAGATTTAAGATCTGGAAGAAATAAAAATTAATAGTTTTAGTTTATTATTAGTGTCAATATTTGAAATTGTGATTATTTTCCCAACTATTCTTCAGTTGATTAAGATTTTATACAAGTGAAAAAGAACATACGGCATAAACATGACTTGAAGTTAGTTGTTTGAAATTAACTCCAAAGGGAATATAGATTTAAGAACAAAACTTTACATTTGGCAAGATCAGAAGAGAGAGGATCAGTAGGAGTTGTGTGTAAGATTGGTCACTTGAGATTTGAGTATACCATTAGCAAAACTGCTGAAAGCTCACCTTGCTGAAAAAATAAATTATTTTCAGAAAGATCAGCCTTGTTAAAAGCAACATTTGGAACTGACTAATCCCTGGGGTAGGAGTTCTGCTTTACAGTTTAGAAGATGCTTTTCCATCAAAGAATAATTATACCAATTTGCTCAACTTCTCCTTTAATGAGAAAAGAAGGAAAAAAACGAGAAAAAAATTTTAAAATCTTGAAGAAAGATTTAGTTAAGGACTTGGCTTTGAAATCTTGTGCCATTTTATCTGTGATACATGATTGCTATTGTGCACAAATTGTGACACTTAAACATTTGTTCTTGTATTAAATATACTTTGAATTTCATTATACTTTCTCTTCACAATTGTGCTAACACAATCATCAGTTCTAAACATGACAGAATATTTGCTCATGTGCCCAAAAGAAAATGTATATTAATTGTAAAAATTTTCAACATTTCTATTTTTTTGGTCCAAATTTATTTTTAGAACTTTAAGATCTATGTACAACATTACTGCTATTACTACTTCTTATCTTAACTGAAAGTGCCCTTTCAGTTGCCTGAGTTTCTCATGTCTCACCAGGATCAAATATACCTAAGCAGGAACCTCTCAATTCAGATGCCACATCTTATATGTGGGAAGTTGAGTACAACCAGGTGATGATATTATATCTATTATGAATATTAATGATTATAAAATACTTACTAATTGATTTCATTTTTTTGTTTTAGACAATGTACAAGCACCTTCTCTGTTAAAAGAGTATTAGGTTAAGACTGAAAATTACAGCCCAGACCCATAAGGGTCATTTCATTCTTCTCTATGAGTTTAATAATTTTCCATTCCTTCAAGATGGAGTAAAGTACAACAGACTCATGTGTCCTCCTATGGTTATACACTGCAGCATTTTCACTTACATTTTGGCACATCATTTGTCATAATATTTTATTTTTGTTCAACAGTAAACATGCCACCATGTTTTTTTTTTCTTCTTAAATATAGAGTCATGTTTTAAGTTAGATATGCTGGTAACTAATTCCTCACTAAAAACTTTGTGATAATTTGATTTTTTCATTTCTTAGATATTCCCCATTGTCATTGTCTAGATTACTATTGAATATATGCACACACACTTGTGTGTGTGTATGCATGAGTGAATGAATGTATATATGTACATATATATATATATATATCTCGAGGTCATTTCTACTTCACAGTCACCCTTCCCAATTGGATATAATAGGAGAAGTTAGTTTAGGTCATTTACCAATCATGTATAAGATTGGAAATAATTTCAAACTTAGATATCTCATCTGGTGTAACACCATTTGATCAGACATAAGGCAACTACTTCTCTTATTGCATTCCATACATCCTGGTCAACCATGAACCATCAATAACTTCTTTTTGAGTACCACACTCTGATGACTTTTACATCAAGCCAACAATAGCATGACCTAAACCATATTTTCCTGGCTTGTTGATGAGTATGCCATGTGGGACAGAGTTAAAAGACTTCCTGAGGTCAAGCTCGATTACACTTACTGTAGATTGAAAGAATCAAGGCCATTATTCTGTCATAGTGGAAAATACATTTGGTTTGACAATGATTTGTTCTCAAGTTATGCTATTTATAACTGAACACTTTGTGATCCTCACAGGGTTTTCAAATTGGCCCTTGGGTGATAACCTACAGAACCTTTCCCCATTAACGTTAAAGTAGCTAGTCTATAGTATACAGCACTATTTTTTTCCTTTGAAAGGTAGTTTCTTTTTGTTGTTAAAGCTTGTGACAATAGTAGTCAAAATGTAAATTTACATGGGAGACTAAGTGCACAAGTATATTTTTTATAATAAAATGTTTGAGTACATATCAATTTCTAATATGGTAAGATAAATAAATGTTTTACTTATATTGGTTCTTAAATTTTAATAAAGTGAAATAAAAATCATTTTTTCTACTTTTAAAATGGTTCACAAAACTGTTAATTAAAGAGTTTTTGTGATGTAATTTGTCAGCTTTCGAGACAGTGGAAGTATTAAATCATCTACTTCTGTAAACTCTCAGTTGATTATTTTATAATCGCCCGCAGAACACAAGATCCTAAGTTTGAAATCTATCCTTGCAGTTTGAAGGTTACCTACAAACTTGATTAGAACTGTCAGGTCTCATGGCATCTATTATATATTGTTCCTGTTAAGTTTGCTTATGAAACTATTAGCCTTTTCCTTTGACATTTGCTGTTCTGCATGAACGAGTATGTTTGTAATACAGTAAACCTGTATTGCTCTTAAGGTAGTTTAAGTAGAGCTCACTTTACATAAATTGCTAACAAGTTGTCTATATTGAATTGTTTTTGTTTGTAATTATAATTCATTGTTCCATTAATAGTCTTATTCTCTTATCTTATTGTTAATTTACAGTAACTAATGCAGGCATTTGGAAATTTATATTTAACCTTTAGAACCTTTAGAATAATAATAATTAATTCAAAAGTGTTTAATGGACATTATAGGGCATAGTACAATGGATATATTTAAAAATATATTTCGAAATAAAATAAGTTTTATCCCTTGTCAGAAGGTTAATTTAAGAAACCAAAATCATCACTTTTAAACCATTTCAATAAGCCATACTTTATGCCTTAAATAAGAACTAATCTATCTTCCATATTCCAATAGCAATATGTACTGATGTAACAGATATCAAGTGTCTGCTATATACATAATTAAGTAGAAATTTGCTTGATTGACTTGATTGACTGTGAAGGCAGAATATTAGTTAAATATTTATCTTTTCAGTTCCTAGCACAGTGTTTTTATTTATATTAGTGTTTAAATTGTAATTAAAGTGAATTAAAAGCAATATTTTCTTCTTTTAAATTTTTTTGCAAAACTATGAGGCATTAAAACAGAATTTAGTTAATTATTGGAAATAATTTTAAAACTGCAGTAAATTATATATTTAAGATACACATTTAGGCTTCCATGAGTGTAGAATCTAAAATCAAGAATTAAAGGAATATATTGCTTGAGGCTTATTTTTAGATCAGAAATTTTCTTTAGTGAAATATATGCAGTCGCCCCTTGGTATTGGTAGGGGATTGGTTCTAGGAAACCCTCAGATATCAAAATACATGCATGCTCAGGTTCATTGGTTCTCTGTATACACCTGTTTTGCATTCCACAAATACTGTATTTTCACTTGTGTACACCTGTAAATTGAACTGTGCAATTCAAATCTATGTTTTTTGAGTCAATTGAATCAACTGTAATAAAAGAACATTATGTGGCTAGTTTCATACAAAAGAGACCCCAAAATTAGTAGGCTGTGTCCATGTAAATACAGACTTGTTCTCTTTAAATTGTTTTAATCCCCTCTAAATGCTAAGCAAGATACAGATTTTGAAAAATAAAAGTAGGCCACATATTTTTAAGGTCATTAAAATAAAAGTATAAAAGAAAAGCTTTAAAATGGAAGATTCGGACCTTCCAGGATATGATTACCAATGTAAATCAGATATATTCAAGCGATTTCTTTTCCAAGTTCCCAGTGTTACTTGTTTTCTTTGTTTCCTACCACTGAGATGAGCATTATATTGAGATGGAAAGAAAATAAATTTTAATGGTAATTTTCAGATGAAAACATTCAATCTCATAATGGGTCATTAGCTTTCTTTCAGTTATAGAATGCCAATGTTATTCTTTCTTACAAGGAACCCAGAATTCTGAGCTTGTTATATATGTTTCTAAAGACAACTGATAAATTACTATGCTTTTTAAATTTTTGGTAGCTGACCAAACAATATGTGGGTAATAGCCATTCTTTCTAAGATATGGGGATTTAGTGTGCACTATTTGATAATTCTTTACTCAGGCCATGTTAGCAAAATGACCTAAATCAAAGGTGCTACTCAAATACAAAGTTCTGTTTGTTTTATTGTGGGGAGTTTAATGTCATTTACTGATGTCATATTTCAGGAATATTTTGTGCTAATAATTAAAGATTTAGTTATATAAAGTCAGGACAATGACAGAAAAGTATAAATTAACATATAACAGGGGTACAAAGCCTATGGTAGGAGCAGAGGATACAGTAAAACCCCCTGGAATTGGCATCAATTCAGCCTAGAGGGAAGAAAACTTCCCAAAGATTCACTTTTAGCATCCAATAACTCTGTATAATTAGAAACAAGAGCTAAAATATGGATTGTGCAGGAAGACACATTTCGTTCAATGATCAGGCCAATAGATGAGTTCCAATAAATGGTAATGAAAATGAGGTATTTAGCAAGTTGTGACAAAGAACAAAAGAAAAATAGTTTAGAAACTGAGCTCAGAGCAGTATTTGGAGTTTGTGGTCAGTCAACTTCATCCTTGAATCCTTGCTGGGCTCCCATGATTGGCAGCTCCAGAGCAGCCAAAATAGATCTTCCTTTTATGGTAAAAGAAGTAAACAGGGTATATTAGTGCTCATCTGAATTGAGATAAGAACATATGTAAAAAGAGAAACTAAAATTTTCAGTAAAACAGGTAGAGGAAAATATATTCCAGGACAAATAGGGACTCTGTAGCTTTTTGACACTTTATTTTGACTCCTTTTACATAGTTTGTATATTGTTTTCCAAATTGAAAAAATACATTTATTTATTTTAGTACACTCTAAGGTATTGGATAAACCTGCTCTTTTCTAAGACTTACAGAACCAACTCATCACTTTACCCCAGTCGGTATTTTGCATAATGACAGCACAAATGAACAGTTGTAAAATTAAGAATCCTTCCTGGTGAAGGTCAGGCCCTAGTGATTTGGACAGATTCTCTCCTTGCTTCCCTATTCAGATATCATGCATTCCTTCTGAAAACAATGATGTAAGATTTCCTTATTGTTCAGTAAAACTACCATGGAGTAGATTGCTATTTGAAAAGAACAAAATATTTTTCACTCATTTCTTTGTATTGACACATTATCAGTGACATCCACAAGCAGAAGTTAATGTCATGTTATTTAAATTCCTATACTATATGGTGTAGGTATTAAGGGAAAAGGAATTAATGCCTACATTGCCCAAAGCTCATTATCTACCTGATGTTCAGTGTATGTAAATCTCAAAGGATAGCTTAGTAAATCTCAAAGCCTGAGATAATTTCAGCATGGAAGATTCTTCAGGTTGAATGCGTTTCTCTTTAAATTAAAAAATAGATAAAAATAAAGCTGAAGATGTGAGTGTAAAATTTTATTTTGTTTAAAATGTGTATTTATTACCAGTTGAAATATGAATAATTAATATGTAAATCTAGAGATGTCAACTTGTAAAACTAACTCACCATCTACTAGCAAGCCCAAGCAGTTTGGCATTACCTAGGCTATCTTACAATGGCCCAGTATTTTTTTTCTTTTCAACTTTTATTATAAAATCGGGGGCACATGTGGAGGCTTATTATAAAAGTATATTGCATGATGCTGTGGTTTGGTATATAAGTGGACCTGTCATACAGACAGTGAGTATAGGATTCAATAAGTAGGTTTTTTTAGCCCTTGTCCTCCTTTCTCCTTTCCACTTCTAGTAGTCTCCAATATCTGTTGTACCCATCTTTATGTGCAAAAGTACCCAATATTTAGCTCCCCTTATAACTGAAAACATGCACTGTCTGATGTTCTGTTCTTGCATTAATTTGCTTAGGATACTAACCTCCAGCTCTATCTATGTTGATACAATGGACATGATTTTGATCTTTTTTTAAAAAAAATGGAGCCTCACACTGTCGCCCAGACTGGAGTGCAATGGTGCGATCTCAGTTCACTGCAACCTCTGCCTCCTGAGTTCAAGCCTCCCAAGTAGCTGGGATTACAGGCTTGCACCACCATGCCCAGTCTGTGACTACCGGTAGCCACAACCACACCTGGTTGATTTTTGTATTTTTAGTAGAGACGGGTTTTCAGCATGTTGGCCATGTTGGTCTTGAACTCCTGACCTAAGGTGATCCACCTGCCTCAGCCTCCCAAAGTGTTGAGATTACAGGCATGAGCCACCGCACCCTGCCGATTTTGATCTTAATGGCTTCATAGTATTCCACAGTATACATGTAACAAATATTCTTTATCCAATTCACCGTTGATGGGCACCTGGATTAATTCAATATTTTGCTATTGTGAATAGTGCTGCTATGAATGCATGGTTGCATGTGTCGTTTTGGTAAAATTATTTTTCTTACCCAGTAAGGGGGTTGCTGGGTCAAATGGTAGCTTACTTCTTAGTTATTTTAAAATCTCCAAACTGTGCACCACAGTGGCTGGATTAATTTACATTTCCACCAACAGTGTATTAGATTTTTCATTCTCTTTTAATGAAAGCCATTATGACTGGTATGAGATCATATCTCATTGTGGTTTTTATTTGCATTTCTCTGAAACTTAGCGATGATAACTATTTTCTTTATGTTTGCAGACTCCTTGTAAGTCTTCTTTTGAGAAGTGTCTATTCATGTCCTTTGCCCACTTTTTAATGGGGTTATTTGCCTTTTGCTTGTTGATTAAAGTTCCTTATATACATTTTGGGTATTAGGCCTTTGTTGATTGCATAGTTTGTGATTATTTTCTCCCATTCTGTACTTGTCTGTTTACTCTATTGATAATATCTCTTACTGTACAGAAACTTTTAGTTAAGTCGGTTCCACTTGTCAATTTTTGTTTTTGTTTCAGTTGCTTTTAAGATGATGCCGTAAATTCTTTCAATGTCAAAATAGATAAGGGTATTTCATAGGTTTTATTTCTAGGATTTTTACAGTTTGAAGTCTTCAATTTAAATATTTAATCCTTCTTGAGTTAATTTTTTTGTATATGGTGAAGAGTAGGGTTCCAGTTTTATTCTTCTGCATATGTATAGCCAGTTACCCTAGCACTATTTATTGAATAGGGAGTCTTCCCCATTGGTTATTTCTGTTGAGCTTGTCAAGGATCAGATAATTGTAGGTGTGTGACTTTATTTCTAGGTTCTCTAGTGTGTTCCATTGGTCTACATATCTGTTTTTATGCGAGTATCATGATGTTTTGGTTGCTCTAGCCTTGTAGTATAGCTTGAAGTTGGGTAATGCGATGCCTCTGGATTTGTTCTTTTTGCTTAGGATTGCGTTGGCTATTAGGACTCTTTTTTTGGTTCCATATGCATTTTAGAAGAGTTTTTTCCCTAATTATGTGAAGAATGTTATTGATAGTTTGATAGGAATAGCATTTGAAAGAGATCAAGTGAAAAAAACTAAAAGATAGAAATGAAGCCCACAGGCAAGCAGCCCGGGCGGCGCCCTGACAGCCCGGGCGGCGCCCTCAGCCTAGTTAAAGATCGACCCCGGACCCAACCGATTAGGTTAATTAGGTTATCTATAGACTCCGGACATTGTAAGGACAAACGTTGTGAAAGTCTCTGTCCTGCTCTAATTACCGGTGTCTGCCACATATCTTAGTCCTGGGCCCAGTACAAACACAATCCTCTATTTTGTCCCAACTTCCTGAGCCCAACACATCCCCCCCCCACACATCTCAGAAACACCACCTAGAGAGCCCCTGATAAGATCACAACCGTTTGTAGTTTTACTAAAAGCGTGGGAACAAATGGAAAACTGTTAATTGTATTAACCAATTACCAGTTGTAATGCTGCAACCAAAAGAATTCCTTTGTACCTCTGTAACCTTGCATATCCTGTATGCATCGGGCTATAAAGAGCGGCCACATGCATCATTCGGGGCCCTCTTGTATGTTGTAAAACAGAGGGACCAAGTTCGAACTTGCATTAAAGATCCTTGCCGCTTGGCTTTGACTCTGGATTCTGGTGGACTTCTTCGGGGAATAAAGGGTCTGGGCATAACATTTGGGGGCTCTCCTGGGATTCCCCCAAGCCCACCAGACCCCCGGTCAACAGATCTACTAGGATCGATCTGCTAATAGGTGAGCCGGCTCGTCTATGTTTGTCTGTCTGTGTCCTGTCTGAATTCGCGGCTCTCTAAGTCCGCCTGAGGCTGTTAGCCTGTCTGAATTCGCGGCTCTTAAGGTACTGAATTCGCGGCTCTTAAGGTACTCTTAAGGTACTTAAGGGAGTGGTAAACATGAAAATTAAAGAACACTATCGACTGCCACAAAAACACAATTAAGCTCTCAGCACACAGACACTCAAAGAAAATACACAATCAAGTCATCAAGCCTACAAACTAGCTAACAACATGATAACAAGTCAGAATGTCATATATCAATACTAACTTTGAATGTAAACAGTCTAAATGTTCTACTTAAAGGCATAGAGTAGCAAATTGTATAATAAGACAGGACCCCACTGTCTACTGTTTTAAGGAGACGCATCTCACATGTAACAGTACCTACAGACTCAAAGTAAAGGAATGGAAAGAAATCAATCATACAAACTGAAGACCAAAAACAGCAAGAGTAACCACTGTTACATCAGATAAAACAGAATTTAATCCAACAACGATCAAGAACAAAAAAATTGGCATTATATTATGTAATAAAAAAGGATTCAATTCAACAAGAAGACTTAACTATCCTAAATATATATGCACTAAACACTGGAGCACTCAGATTTATAAAACAAGTTCTTCTTGACCCACAAAAAGACTTAGATAACCACACAATAATAGTGGGAGACTTCAACACATTACTGAAATCATTAACCAGGTCTTTGAGACAGAAATCTCACAAATAAATTCTGGACTCAAACTCAACACTTAACCAAATAGATCTAATAGACATCTACAGAATACTCCACTTAACAGCCACAGAATATATATTCTTCTCATCTGTGCACAGATTGTACTCCATGACTAACCACATGCTCTGCCATAAAGCAAGTCTCAATTAATTCAAAAAAATAGAAATCGTACTAAAGATACTCATGGATGAAGGTCAAATAAAATTAATACCAAAACCATCTCACAAATCCAAACAATTACATGAAAATGTAATATTTTGCTTCTGAATGACTCTTGGGTGAACAGTAAAATTAAGGTTGTAATCAAAATATTATTTGAAATTAGTGAAAATACAGACACAACATACCAACATGTTTGAGATGCAGCTAAACCAATGTAAAGAGAAAAGTTTATAGTGCAAAATGCCTACAACAAGAAGTTAGAAAAATCTCGAATGAATAATACAACATCACACTTACAGGAAGTGGTGAAAAAAAGAACACATCAATTTCAAAGCTAGTGGAAAAAAAGAAATAACTAAAATCAGAGAAGAACTGAACAAAATTGAGACATAAAAATCCATACAGAAAATCAATGCAACCAAAAGTTAGCTTTTAGAAAGAATTAAAAACAATTGATAAACTGTTTACTAGATTAACAAAGGACAAGAAAATAAAAAGAGAGAATTTCCAAATGAGCACAATCAGAAATGACAAAGATAGACATTACAAGTGATCCCACAAAAATACAAAAGATCCTCAGAGACTATTATGAATACCACTATACACACAAATTAGAATACCTACAGGAAATGGGTAAATTCTTGGAAACACACAACCTTCCAAGATTGAACCAGGAAAAAACAATGAAAACCTGAACAGACCAGTCATGAGTTCTAAAACTGAATCAACAATAAAAAACCTACCTGTAGCAGGAAGTCAGGGACCCCGAACAGAGGGACCGGCTGAAGTCGTGGCAGAAGAAAATAAATTGTGAAGATTTCATGGACATTTATTAGTTCCCCAAATTAATATTTTATAATTTCTTATGCCTGTCTTTACTGTAATCTCTGAACATAAATTGTGAAGATTTCATGAATACTTGTCACTTCCCCAATGAATATCCTTGTGATTTCCTACGCCTGTCTTTAATCACTTAATCCTGTCATCTTCTTTGTAAGATGAGGAGGATGAATGTCGCCTCAGAACCCTGTGATTGTGTCAACTGCACAAATTGTTTGAAGAGCATGTTTGTTTGAATATGAAATCTGGGCATCTTTTAAAAATAACAGGATAACAATGNGTACATTGTGGTCAGACAGGTTACCTGCTCTCAAATCCTGTTTCCTGATAAGATGTTATCAATGACAATGCTTGCCCAAAACTGCATTAGCAATTTTAATTTCATCTCATCCGGTGGTCCTGTGATCTCGCCCTGCTTCCGTTTGCTTTGTGATATTTTATTACCTTGTGAAGTATGTGATCTCTGTTACCCACACCCTATTCATGCACTCCCTACCCTTTTGAAAATCGCTAATAAAAACTTGCTGGTTTTACGGCTCGGGGAATATCACGGATCCTGCCTACATGTGATGTCTCCCCCGGACACCCAGCTTTAAATTTCTCTCTCTTGTGCTCTTTCCCTTTATTTCTCAACCCAGTTGAGACACGTAGGAAATAGAAAAGAACCCACGTTAAACATCGGGAGCGAGTTCTCCCGACACCCACCAAGAAAAAAGAGCCCTGGGCCAGGTAGATTCATAACTAAATTATATCAGCACAGAAAACAAAGAACTGGTACAAATCCTACTGAAAGTATTCCAAAAAATTGAGGAAGAGAGTTTCTCCTCTATTTCATTCTATGAAGCCAGCATCACCCTGATACCAAAACTTGACAAAGACACAACAACAAAAACAAAATCATAGACCAATTACTCAGATGAACATAGATTCAAACATCCTAAATGAAATACTAGTAAACTGAATCTAGCAGCACATCAAAAAGTTAATTCATTACAATTGAGTAGGCTTCATTCCTGAGAATGGAAGGTTGATTCAATATGCACAAATCAATACATGTGATTCACCACATAAACAGAATTAAAAACAAAAATTATATGATAATCTGAAGATTCTAAAATAGCGTTTGATAAAATTTAACATCCTTTCTCAATAAAATCCCTCAACAAGCTAGCCATCAAAGGAATATTCCTCAAAATAATAGGAGCCATCTGAGACAAATCCAGAGCCAACATCACATTAAACTGGCAAAGTTAAAAGCATTTTCCTTGAGAACTGGAAGAGGATAAGGATGTCCACTGTCACCACTCCTATTCAACTTAGTACTAGGAAGTCCTAGCCAGATCAATCACCAATACTGTTCTAGCCAAGAGCCAAATCAAGAACACAATCCCATTTACAATAGCGACCAAAAAGTAAAACACCTAGGAATACATCTTTTTTTCTTGTAGAAAAGATCTCTATTAAAAAAAATTAAAAAAAAAAACCCTACAAAAACTGCTGAAAAAAAAATCAGATATAACAAAACGAAATGGAAAAATATGCCATGCTCATGGATTGAAAGAATAAATATCATTAAAATGACCATACTGCCAAAGCAATTTACAGATTCAATGTGTTATGCCCAGACCCTTTATCCCCCAAGGAGACTCCAGAGTCAAAGCCAGCGGGCAAGGATCTCTAAGCCAAGTTCGGAACTGAGTCACTTCTGTTTTAACAACATACAAGAGGGCCCTGATGGATGCCATTGTGGCGGTCTTTATGCCCGTCGCTACAGGATATGCAAGGGTTACGAGGTACAGAAAGGAATTTTTTGGTTGCAGATTACAACTGGTAATTGGTTATAATACACTTACAGCTTTCCATTTGTTCCACGGCTTTTAGTAAAACTCAAACGGTTGTGATCTTATCAGGGGCTCTCTAGGTTTGTGTTCTGAGATGTGTGGCTGGCGGGGGGGATGTGTTGGGCTCAGACAGTTGGGACAAAATAGAGGATTGTGTCTTGTACTGGGGCCCAGGACTAAGACTATGTTGGGCAGACACCAAGGTCCATTAGAGCAGGACAGAGACTTTCACACGTTTGTCCTTACAATGTCCGGAAGTCTATAGATAACCTAATTAACTATCGGTTAGGTCCCAGGCGGTCGATCTTTAACTAGGGCGAGGGGCGCGCCCGGGACTGCTTGCCTGGTTTTTGGGACTTCATTTCTGCCTTTTAGTTTTTTTCATTTGATCTCTTTCACTGGCACTGTACATGTGTTTCTTTTGTTAGACGTTCTGGGCTATGGGACTCCCTTGGGCAAAAGCTGCAGTGGCAGAAAGGCTAGCTACATCCTTCCCAGACCAGCCCTGTGAAGGGAGGCATGTTCTGCTACTCTGCCAGTCCACAAACCACACATCTTTCATCCCTTTTCAGTGTTCTGAGACTGAGTCTCCCATGTCTGCTCAAACACCAGCCACAGATCTCAGCTTGACACTCCCAAGCTATGTGCTGCAATCTTGAGGCTATGGGACTGAGCCCATGGCTCTGTATTCTGCCATCTTGAAGTTGGGCACTGTTTGTGCTGGGGGATCCAAAGTGCTTCCAGGACTCTGGGAAAATACTCAGGTGGGACCACTGGTAAAGCTTCCAAGCTGGGCAGCAGAGGCTGTGCTGTGCACATGCTCCTGCAGGAGCAGCCAGGCAGGGACCTCTTGAAGGGCTGGCAGGTAGCGAGGCTATTGTAAGTAATCTAGAGTTGATTTAAAGTATATGGAAGGATATGCTTAGCTTATAGGCAGATACTACACCATTTTGTATAGAGGACCTCAAAATAAGCAGATTTGGGTATTTGTGGGATGTCCTGGAACTAATCATCCAGTGATGCTGAGGGATGATTGTAACTATAAATGAGAAGTTCTATAAGGATGTGATTGAGGCTCAATGAACATCAAGAATAGAAACAATCTTCCTTGGACCATGTGTTTAAATATTGTCTCTATGAAGCAAGGATATTTAAGCTGAAACTGAAGGTCCAGCATAGAGCCAGTTTCCCAGTAGTAAAAACAAGAGTGGGGTCCTAGGAAAAGAAGTATGTATTAAGCACCTGAGTTAGTCAGGGGCTTCGAGTTTTTGAAAATGTGAATAAAAGTTCAGTCTGCCTACATTGAGTTTAGGAAGGACAAGGAGAAAGACATAAGAGAAAGGGAGAGAGGAGAGTGAGTTTTAATCAGGAGTGTCTCTTGATCTGATTTATATTGTAAAAATATGACTGTGGCTGCAGTATAGAAATTGGATAAGGGGGAGGCAAGACTGGGAGTGACATACTCATTAGATTATCTGCAAAGGGCATATATAAAACCTGCTACATAGCTATCAAAAAAGGGTAGCTTAAAAAGTATTTTATGTTTAATTAGAAATTCAGCATCACTATAACTTAACTAATAGGCTTATAGGTTTTTGACCAAAAGGTCATATTATCTATTATCTTGTCAACTGCTACTAGAATCTTGAGCCCCTCTAGAAAACTTCATACAACTCTGATATTGGCTGTATTAAAATTTACTGTAACTCACATTTAGGTTTTTTGTTGATTTCCTGTTCCAATTTATTTATTCATGGCTAGAAAATTCCTTATCTCATTCTTCATAGGCATTCTTTTTATAGTTAGTTTGATTGAATCTTTCTACAATGTATTTTTAGATCTAAACAACCCATTGTACCTCATAAAGATACACAAATATTTGTCAATTGCAAATAAATTAATATAAAAAATTAAATGATACTATGTTTTAAAATAAACTTTTATGCTTTCTTCTTTCTCTCATAGATCATTTTCTTATTTCTTCCTAAGTACAAAGTATATTATTTTTTCTGGGAACTAGTACCTCCACTTAATCTGTAATTTTTTCTATTAGGCTAAACCGTACAAAAGTGCCATTCTTGAAGAACAGGAAGGGTTGAATATCAATTTCATTTGACTCAACTTAATGTATTTAATATAGTCCCTTTTTTTTTTTTTTTTTTTTTTTGATGGAACGTCGCTCTGGTGCCAGGTTGGAGTGCAAATGGTGTGATCTCATCTCACTGCAGCCTCTGCCTCTTGGGTTCAAGCGATTCTCCTGACTCAGCCTCCCAACTAGTTGAGACTACAGCCATGTGCCACCACGCCCAGCTAATTTTTGTATTTTCAGTAGAGATGGGGTTTCACCATGTCAGCCAGGATGGTCTCCATCTCTTGACCTTGTGATCTGCCAGCCTCCGCCTCCCAAAGTGCTGGGATTACAGGCATGAGCCACCGTGGCTAGTCTTTGTTTTTAAAGACTTTTTTTTTTTTTTCTTTTTTTTTCCTGAGAGCAGTTAGAAGTTTGTTTATTGAATGATTATTTTTGTGCTTTAGCAGGAATTGTAGTGTTTCCTCTCCTTCTCTTTGTATTCTCTCTTTTTTGGGGGGGTAATTTTAGCTCAAATAAAGAGGATGATCTTCCTATACTAAATAATCTTTCCACTAAAACAAGACAAATGTCACTAATGGTGTATTATTGTGTTTAAGATAATGACTTTTTTATATTTCACTTCTCCCTTTTGCTACTGAAGTTTTAGAAAATATAGCCTATATTTTGCCCCTAATTCCTCATTTCTTGCAAAAAGAAGTTTTTTGCTATTTTGCTATCATGAATTTTATTAGTAATAGCCTATGTTGCAAAATACAAATGTATCACATTAGTTCTACTTTATTTTAATATTATGCTGAGACCTGTATTTTTTAGGGGATGGGAAAGGGAAGTTTCCAAGGCAGACTGCCTGGGTTCAAATTCAAGCAATAATTCATTGTTATTACAAGTTATCACAATTAAATAGATTGCAAGTTATTTAGGTTGTGATATCCTCCATTGCAAATTTGTGTTTATAATAGTAAACATTTAATTGAGTTTTAAAGATTAAATAATTTAATAAACTTAAATACCCCAGAACAGTGTTTGTTACTTCCTCAATTATACCAAAGTGTATTGTAATTGCTCAATAAGTGTTAAATATTTTCATCATTGATGACATATTGTTCCTTTTTGTGGCACTACTCCCTGTCAGCTCTCCATTTCAGAAGGGTAAATTTTCAGGGGGACCATAGTATCCTTGCCATTTGCAAGTGATTTGCCAGTCTGGAAAACATTTTCATGTTTTTCCCGTATAACAAATCTTTTTGAAATAGAATCTTCATCTATATCTGTTGACCACTGTATAAATTATATTCAATACTGTGCCTGAGAAATGGTGAGTGCCCAGTGAATATTATTAGATTCATAAATGAATGAATGAACACTATTTAAAATTTTTAGTGCAGAAACCTATGGTGGAATCTCAAATAAAAACTTAGAAATGGTTTAAGAGGATAACATGACCATTAATTTATATTAAAAGACGTGTGAAACACAGATGATAAGGATCTGTTTAGCTACCTTATTTCCTTTCCAGGTAATGGAAGTTCCCATGTTCAAAGTCTAAATTATCACATGGTTTTATTTTCTCTTCTTTTATTATTTTTTAACATTTGGTAGCACAAAAACTATTTTAAAACACTGTACACTTAATTTAGCACATATGCCATGCTAATTTTATGATACTTGGGACTTTTAACGAATGTATAAAATAGATTCCTCTTTTCAGAATATCCTAGTTTTTGCTATTTATTATGGGAGGTACTTTTGTCAAATTAAGACAATTATAGTACCAACAGTAATAGTAACCAAACAAAATATTGTATTACCAGTTGCTACTACTTACGTATCAGGGGAAGTGATAACTAATGTCTGGTTCATTCACAGACTTAATCTCTCCCTCATTTGATTTTGATCAGAGTAATGAATGAAGTAGAGACATGGAAAAGTGAGTAAGTCAAAACTAATTTAAATAGGAAAGAAAGTTCAGGCACTATATAAGAAAGTTATAATAGAAAAGCCTATATCCTGGAAGGTGCAGGTTGGGGGCAATGAATAGAAAGTAGGTGGTTGGGTTAGAAAATGAAAAAAAGTTATGTAAATGTAGAAAGTTTGAGGCAGTTTTGAAATAGAAAACTGAGAGATTTAAGGCAGTTTCTGGAATACATAAGTATGAAATACATAGACATAGGAGGAATGATGGAAGAAGAGAGATATTGACAAAAATGGACTTAAAAATAATTTGCTTATCATGTAAATGGCATCCTCCTTTTGTGTTTCTGAGAGTCTTTGCTAAGGTTAAATCGTTTTGCAATTACATTATTGAACTGGGATATTTATAAATTTAATTCTATGCCAAGGTTACCTTCAAAACAAGAGCAAAGTGGACTTTGCTTATGTGTATTATGTACTATGTATGGAAATAATAGTTTAAGAAAAAATAGTGCCTGGCTCAAGAGTTACAACATTTGGAGTAGGACATATACAGACAGTTTTGACAAAATAAATGCAATAAAAAAGAAAACTCTTTAGAAATATTGTTAATTTACTGCAATCAAAGATAGATTTTTTCTTCTCTTACATATAAATGAAATGAAAGGTATCCAAGCTAAGTGACTACTTTAGCAATATTATATGAAAAGCATAAGGTAAAGGATCTGAAACTCGAGAAAACTTAAAAAATAATAAGATAAATATAAATTATTATTGCTTTCATAGGAATTTAGATTTAAGCAGGTGATTTTAAATTAAATGATTTCTTATTCATTATAACATTTTAATGATAAAATGGATTTGAATTTAGAATAGAATGGTAGTACTTTAAAATTATACTATTACTCATTGCATGAATTAGAGTAATATCATCTTCTAAATCTGTTTGAATAACTTTAAGTATCAAGAACATGATATGCATTGTTCTCTTAGATCATTTTTTCTAGTCACCAACACCATTAATTTCCATCTCAAAATAGTTAATCAGGTGACGGTTTTCTCTCCTTTTCGAATTTTTGATGGGATCACACACTGTCATCTTCCTTCTCATTATAAAATTACAATGGCAATCTTGAAATTTCCACTGATAATTGCTGGTATATGGATAACTATCACTTTAAGTTTGCATAGAAACCATACTTTTCAAGCCTGCATCACAAAGTGACTCTAAATTCTGTACCCTCTGATTGACAGTGGGTCTTCTGTCTTTCACAGAGTGTTAGCATAAGGGGTGAAACAAAAGAAAAAAAAAATCATTAGCAGTTGTTCACAGGCATACTCTGTGTTTGAATTTGGTAGTGAGCAAGAAGATAAAGCTTATCTTATGGAGTATTTTTCTTAATGGTCCCCTATTGTCACTGGAAATAGCAAAGCAGCAGAGTGGGGAAAAAAAAAATGGGCCTTCAGAACAAACGCAAGAGAGTCTGACTTTATCAGAGAAACTTCATTTCTATCATTCAGCTATATTTTTCACTTTGAAATTGTTTTTCTTTTGCCTTTCCATGTACAAATTATTAGTATATGTGAGCATGAAGGAAAGTATAGACTCAACCAAACACCAAAACTTTCATTGAAAGCTAACATAAATAAGAGTTGAATATAACTTTCTGTCACACTCTCATTCTTTTTAGGTTAAAGTTTTTCTGAGCTGTAGCCAAACCAGGCTAAATTGACCTTAATTATCTGCTCTCTATGACTTTGCCTACTTCCTTCCTTTTAACTTCCCACCTTGAATCAAAGTTCTATTGCTGCTAGAAAACCCAGTTCAATTCTGTCACCTTTTTCATAAAGATTTTTCTCCATAGGTGAAATTTCATGGTATTTCAACTTCACAATTTACAAACTAGAGTGTTTATACTGCTCCCTAGGGACAAAAGTGATACAAGAGAATAATATAACAGAATGACACATATTTTATATACAAAAATTTGTTTGGGTCTATTAAATAATATGGCATTAATGGGAAATTTCTGGATCATTATGTGAACCAGATTGTTTAAAATACTAAAGTATGGCTGGGCATGGTGGCTCACCAGCACTTTGG
Organism: Rhinopithecus bieti; assembly: GCF_001698545.2. Lineage (NCBI taxonomy): Eukaryota > Metazoa > Chordata > Mammalia > Primates > Cercopithecidae > Rhinopithecus > Rhinopithecus bieti. The sequence continues at coordinate 151,522 of NW_016825302.1, read as the reverse complement.
AAGGCCGAGGCTGGCTGATTGCCTGGGGTCAGGAGTTCAAGACCAGTCTGGCTAGCATGGTGAAACCCAGTCTCTACTAAAATACAAAATAAAATAAAATTGGCTGGGCGTGGTGGCATGCACCTGTGGTCCTGGCTTCTCAGGAGACTGAGGAAGGGGAATTGCTTGAATTAGGGAGGTGGAGGTTGCAGTGAGCTGAAATCACACCACTGCACTCCAGCCTGGGTGACACAGCGAGACTCCATCTCAAAA
>NW_016825302.1:138462-150984 GCF_001698545.2 Rhinopithecus bieti | reverse complement strand
CAAAAAAAAAAAAAAAAAAAAAAAAAAAAAAAAATATTTGACATGTCTGTTAAAGATCTAAAGAGGGTTTTTTGTTTGTTTGTTTTGAGACAGGGTCTCACTCTGTCACCCAGGCTGGAGTGCAATGGGGTCATCACTGCTCACTGCAACCTCCACCTCTTGCTCTCAAGCAATTCTCCTGCTTCAGCCTCCCAAACAGCTAGAACCACAGGTGCACAGCACCACACCAACTCATTTTTATATTTATTCATTTATTTTTTTTTAATAGGGGTTTTGTCATGTTAACCACGCTGGTCTTAAACTCCTAGGGTCAAATAATCTACTTGTCTCACCCTCCCAAGCTGTTGGAATTACAGGCATAAACCACTGCACTCAGCTGAACAAAGGTCTTTAATATTTAATAATTCTTTCAATAATGAAAAGTTAGATTACTTTATAAGTCATTTGGTAGACCTACCTATCAGCTTTTTCCTAACTTTTATTCCTTACTTCAACATTGTTGTCAGTCAGTCAATAAATGTTTATTGATTGTCTGCTCTTTGCTACACACTGTGTGAGGAAAAGGACAGAGAAGTTTATACAACAGAAAAGAGGGATTCAAGAATACACACAAAAATTAAGTACATGATGACTGTCAGAAACCACGAAGGGTCTGAGATTTTACTTTACTTTTGACCTGGTAATTTCCCCTGTCAGTGTTTCCTGAATTCTGGTAGAAGGTATGAGTCTTCTGGGTAAAGGAAAAATTACTATTATTCACAGCATAGCGGGCAACCAAAGCATCCTGTTCACAGCAGTTCTCCCTACTCAATCACGCCCACATCTCATACAGCTTATGCAAATATGGTCCCAATTAGATGCTATACATACAGGGGTTTTGCTGTATACCTGAGGAACCCTGAGATTATGAAGTCCAGGACATTTTTATTTATTTATCTTTATTCAAATCATAAACACATTTAAAAAAACAGTACTGTTGAAAATATAATTTATGTACCAAACAATTGATCAATTTAAAGTGAATAGTTAAATAGTTTTTTGTATTGTTACAGCTTTATGTAATCACCATCACAATCAGTTTTAGAACGTTTTTATCACCCTCTACATAAACCTTATACCCTTCAGCAGGTACTCCCCATTAACCAACCCTCTTCCCACACCCCTAGGCAGCTACCAATCTACATTTTGTCTCTATAGATTTTCCAATATTTGACATTTAATGTAAGTAAAAATCATAGAATATATGGCTTTTAATGACTAGCTTGTTTCTCTTAACATAATGTTTTCTAGATTCATCATGTGGAAGAGGCCCCAATTTTTTTTTTTTTTTTTTTGAGACGGAGTCTCGCTCTGTCGCCCGGGCTGGAGTGCAGTGGCCGGATCTCAGCTCACTGCAAGCTCCGCCTCCTGAGTTTACGCCATTCTCCTGCCTCAGCCTCCCGAGTAACTGGGACTACAGGCGCCCGCCACCTCGCCCGGCTAGTTTTTTTGTATTTTTTTTAGTAGAGACGGGGTTTCACCGTGTTAGCCAGGATGGTCTCGATCTCCTGACCTCGTGATCCGCCCGTCTCGGCCTCCCAAAGTGCTGGGATTACAGGCTTGAGCCACAGCGCCCGGCAGGAAGAGGCCCCAATTTTATATAAGGAGTATCTGGTAACCTGTCTCACCTTAGCCAGGAGGGGGATATTATCTAAATTACATTGGTAAGAAAAACTGTCTGCCCTCTCTTTCAGTGGAAGAGTCTATTACTCTTCCAAGACTGTTTGCTTTGCACACATCCCAAAAAGATAGTCTACGATAAAGTTGTTATGAAGATGTACAGAAACCCCATGGAGAATTGCTTTTCAATCATCACCCTTAAACAAAGTGCTGAGAAAGAAAATGGCAAACTGCTATGGAAATACATAAGAAGGAAACAAACCATCTGAGCATCCTTGGAGGCTTTCTCAGGAAGATATTTTTTAACCTAGGACCTCAGTAAAAGATGATTAAGAAGTAAAAAACAATAAAAAAATAAAAAACCAAGAGGAAAAGATAATTTCAGGCAGTAGCCTCAAACATTTTTATTTCTTTATCTTTACTCAGGTCATAAACAATCTTTTAAAAATAAGAGCTTTGCTTATGTAAAGAGCATGCATAAAAGTGAAGAGGCAGAAGATGACAAGGTGCATGTGGCTGGAAAGTAAAGCAAGAATGAAAGAATATCATGAAGTGAGACTAGTGTGGCAGAGAGATGACAGATTATGCAAGACTTTGTAGGTAATAAGGGCTTCCAAATTCTTTCCAAAATAGTGAAACACACTGAAGGAATTTAAGCAAGAGAGTAAAATTGTCAGATTTCTTTTGTAAGGAACTTCTCGGCTGTGTGGAGACTGGTTGGAGGTGGACAAAAATTGATTCAGGTAATCAGTTTAAAAAGTGTATACAATAAATCAGATGAAACATGTAAGTCATTTGAAAGAGGGGTGATCAGATGAATATCTAGACTAATTGAGGTAGGTGGTGGAAAGGGAAGTGTTGAAGGAGGTGATATCATGAACAACTGAATGAATCATGATACCATTTACTGATCTATAAATATTAGCAAGTCTGAAGAAAGCATAATCAGTTAATCTTTAGGCAAATTACATTTAGTTATCTGTAGCTGTGTTATTCGGGGTTCTCCAGAAAAACAGAATCAAGTAAAGTATATATAAAAATCAAGAGATTTATTATGAGGAATTGGCTTACACAATTACAGAGGCTGCTAAATCCTAAGATCTACAATCAGCAGGCTGGAGATCCAGGACTGCTGATTGCGTAATTGCAAACCCAAGGCTGGCAGGCTGAAGACTGGGGAAGAATCAGTGCTTCAGTTTGAGTCTCGAGGCAAGAAAAGTCAGGGTCTCAGTTCAGACAGGAGGAATGTTCTCTCATGCAGGGGAGGGTCAGTCTTGTTTCACACTGGCCTTCAGCTGATGGGATAAGGCCCACTCCCATAGGGAGGGTAATCTGCTTTACATAGCCTATCAATGTAAATGCTAAAGTCATCCAGAAACAATCTCACAGGAACATCTAAAATAAGCTTTGCAGAAATATCACAGTACCCAACTGCCCAGTCAAATTGACACACGAAATTAACCATCACAGTAGCTAAATGAATGACACAGTTGGATACACAGTTTTCCATAAGAAAATTTTAAAAGAAAACTGAAAAGAGAAAAACATGGGCCAGAGAATTTTGGAAATTTTTTTGTTTGTTTTGTTTTGATTTTTTTTATTCCTCAGTCTTGTTTCTCCCTATAATTTAACTTGTTTTATGTCTTTCCCACTGCAAAATCTTCCTCCTCCATACATATGCAAGAGTAATCTACTTTGTCCAACTAGCTATGCATTTTGGCTGGCATGGAAAATATGAGAATGGAAATAAAAGAATATATCAAGAAGGTTGTGAAGCATATGGGTAGGATTACTGAAGCAAGCGCAAGGTATGTACAAAATACAGGGGAGAAAGGATAGGGAGTAGTACAAATGAAAAGAGATGTGGCCAGGCGCAGGGGCTCACGCCTGTAATCCCATTTCTTTAGGAGGCCGAGGAGGGTGGATCACAAGGTCAGGAGTTCGAGACCAGTCTGGTCAACAGAGTGAAACCCCATCTCTACTAAAAATACAAAAAACTAGCCAAGTGTGATGGTTTGTGTCTGTAATCCCAGCTACTCTGGTGACTGAGGCAGGAGAATCATGTGAATCCAGGAGGCAGAGGTTGCAGTGAGCTGAGATCATGCCATTGCACACTGCACTTCAGTCTAGGCGACAGTGTGAGACTTCGTTTAAAAAAAGAAAGAAAGAAAGAAAGAAAACAGATGCATTTTATAAAATTGTGAAGAAAATGATGTAGAAAGAACTACAATGTACAAAACTTTTGAACAGAAAGATATGTCATATATATGCAAAATGAAAGGGAATTCAGTTTTCTTTGAAATTATATTAAATTGCTTGCATTGTCTTATTATTCCAGGCTGAACATTTTAGTCACAGGGCTTTTTCCTTGAATATTTTATCAAAATGTAATTATGAAACTAGATTATATATATCACATATGAAAATACTATGTAGAGTAAAATAGAAGGAAGTCTAAGTCTAAACACAGAAGAATAAAAAAGAAGTAAATAAATATTTGACAGAGGAGGAAAAAACAGTGAAATATGAGAACGTGTAGAGAGAAGAAAACCAGAAAGTCAGAGGATTGTGGATAGGAGGTAATTCAAAAAAGTATTTCAAAATTCCATCATCGAGCCTCAACTTCTTAACAAAACATTTTTTAACACTCTCTTCCTTGTCCTTTTGTCTGCTCAATGTCTGTCTTAACTTATCAGAAATTAGATTTACTCTTATTTTCTCAACATACACATTCAAAAGCCTTTGCTACCTTTCTTTCTACAATATCACACTTTTACAGTCACTTTCTATTTAGTCATAATTTATACTTTTTAAGAAGATGAATGTTTACTCTAAAAATATTACTATGTTCCTTGGTGTCTGCCTAAAGCTCTAAGGTTCCCTGAAAGATTTGGAGGTAATGATATCCTGAAAGACCCATGGAAGTAAGGAGTCAGAGGTGTAGGTCATTAAATTCCAGTTCTGCCTTTAACCTGTAATATGGCCTCAGACATTACCTAGGTGCCTTGATTTCTTTCTATGAAAAACAGGATAATTGTACCTACCACATAGACTATTCTGTCTTCAAGGAGGCAATATTTAATAGGCAGAGACATATTTTAAAAGAGAAAATCAAAGAGATAGTATAGTTTGGCATTTAGTGAATGTCTTTTTGTTTTGTTTTGTTTTTTGAAATGGAGTCTCGCTGTGTCGCCAGAGCTGAAGTGCAATGACGCGTCTGGGCTCACTGCAACCACCGCCTGCCAGGTTCAAGCAGTTCTCCTGCCTCAGCCTCCCTGGTAGCTGAGACTACAGACGCATGCCACCACACCTGGTTTTGAACATCTTTTAAAGGTCGAGCATACTGGAAAATAATTTATGGAAAATTGACTTAGAGTCTGAATCAATTAGGTTACTTAGAGTCCTCTGTATGGATTTTCGTGTATGCTTTTTTGGCTTTTACTATTATTTTTAACTGATGTAATTATGCATATTTATGAGGTGCTGTGTGATATTTGGATACATGTATATGATGTGTAATGATCAAATAAGGTTAACGAACATATCCATCACCTCAAACATTTATCATTTCTTTGTGTTGGGAATGTTCAAATTCACTCTTCAGCTGATGGGACGCAGCCCACTACCATAGGGAGGGTAATCTGCTTTATTTATTCTATCAGTGTAAATGATAGGTCTTCCAGAAATACTCTCACAAGAACATCTAAATAATGTTTGCAGAAATATCCCAGCACCCAATGGCCCAGTCGAATTGACATATGAAATTAACCATCACAGTAGCCAAATGGATGACACAGTTGGCTACACAGTTTTCCACAAGAAAATTTTAAAAGAAAACTGAAAAAAGAATTGTAAGTCAAACAATTTTGGAAGTTTTTTTAAATTGTTCAGTCTTGTCCTCCCCCATATATAATATTTTAAGTAAGTATACAATACTTGAAATAAAACGTTATTATAGTCTCCATACAGTGCTTTAGAACACACTAGAGTTTATCTTTCTAGCTATAACATTTATATATTTTAAATCAATAATGTATGCATACATATATTTAATGTATAATACATACAATTTGAATATATATGTAGATATATATATCTCTATATCTATGTGTGTCTATATATCCATAACTATATTACATATGGATATATACATATATAGATACAAATATATTAAAAAATCAAACATAGATAACCATATGTTTATTATATGGTTATTGTCTATAACTCTACAAACAAATACACAAATAGCACTTTTAGGCATATTAAATAAAAGCTACTCTGTATTGATATTTTCAGTGTAGTTCATTGAAAATTATGAGAAGCAGGATAGCGGGAGAATAGAAACAACCCTGCTTAACAGTATGTTTTCAGCTTTGTTCAGAACAAAAATAGCCCCAACTTACTTTGCAGGTCATAATTATGACTGGGTTGACCATAATGGTCTACTGTGTCTATAAAAGCCTTCAGATTGAGTAGTACTAGTATTTTTGAGTCATTTGTTCCATTCCATTAGAGAATAGAAACCAAAACATTAAATAAACTAAAAGAACAGAACAGATATATCTGAAATTAGATAGTGGCTAAGTGCTTTCTTCTGTGTAAAAGAAATAACAGTGAAAAATCACAACAAAAACTTGTCTATCCAGAAACATTTTCATTGCCAGCTACAAATAGACTTCTGCAAACTTTCCCAAAGGGAAAATGTCACTCAATTTGATTGACTAAAACTTCTTTAATGTTTAAAATAAAGTAGTCATGCTATGGTTAAATTTGTTTGCTTTTTTCCCACCCACACCCAATCCAGAAAGCAATACACCCATTTATTTCAATATGTCAGCAATTACCAAACAGAGAATGTCTGTAATGAGACCATTAGTAACAAAACTGGTCGTGGCCTGTTTTCTCTTCCTCTCTTGCTTCTAATGCAAGAGAACGTTTTAAAAACCAGGTCCAAGAACAATTTGGAGCCAACAAAAAGGTCAAAGACTTGCAGCAGGTGGGAGTACCACCTGTTCATCTCTTATTCCAGAAAAAACAATCGCCTCTTCAGTTCCCAGCTGTGGTGAATTCCCAGCTTTGAATGCAAGCAAATATCGAGAAAAGCTCTTTTTGAAAGACTGAGCCTGCTAGGAAAAGTGATCATGGAATGTAGGCAAAATGAAGGGTTAAAAAACTCAACTCTGAGCAGTAGGCAACTAAAGCCACCACAGGTGTGAATCTTAATGGTTGTTAATTAGGTAGAAGTTCAACAGAAAAAGAAATCACAGCAGGTGTGAGGAGTGTGTTTTTGCTGATGAAGGAGCAGTGTAAATATTCTACTCTGTAACTGAATAGACAAGTTCATTTTTTATTTTCTATGTAGTGTAGACTTTGTTTCAATTAGTGCCAGATGATTACTTCCTTTTCTGATTTAACAAAGGTAAAAGATTCTCCCTCCTCTTGGTATTTCCAAATGGGAAATACCAAGTACCACATCTCTGTGTGTTTAGTTTTGATTCACTTTGAGGATGGGGCAATTTGGCATGGGTGGGTTAAAGAAAAAAAAGAAAGAAATTCTACCCTCGAACACTAATGAGAGTTTAAGAGATAGTCTTGTCATTTTTCTTTGGAGATGAATTAAATGTCTTCCTAGTTCATTGAACTAATCTAACTCACAGCACTTTCGGCATCTGTAACCAAGTCAAAGCTGATCTAAGGTAATTTTGTTTTCAACTTCTGAGAAACGACCCCTACCAGCTGTTTTCAAAATGTCCTATTAAATGTATTGATACAGGATATTTTAGTATATATTTATCAGTATTTTAGCTGGAAAAGAACCAATCATATTAATACAATTTCATTATCAAACTCTCCTGTTCATTCATAAGTATTTACTTAAATATGTAGAGACACGTTTAGTTCTGATAATGTGAAATAAATTATTTTTCTATTTAGGAAATACTTTGTCATTATGCTAATCAATTCCAACTCTGGTAGAAAATCCCTGGAATGCTTTAAAAATGAATACTTAGAAAAGCAAAAGTGCATGTGATCTACTTTCATATGTGCACATGTATGCACGTGTACACTTTCAGTTCTTTTCTTGGCTTCCCTCTTTCTATTTTATCTATTGTCAACAGTTGCAAAGCAGAGAATTTGTCTTCAAATTATGCATACATATGTATATATGAATTATGATGTATAGTCACATATATATTATCTAATTTACTTCAAACCACATCTATAGCTAGGCAGCTATCACTACTGTCCGGATGATAAAATGACAAGAAGCACGAAGCATTCAAAACACACTTGTGCAGCAAATAACTGGATGAATAAATGATCTGTTCCAAGTCCTCATAATGTTTCATTATGAAGATATGTAATCAGAATATGTTACCCTTATCAATGTTATTTCCACATGTTAACCAGAGTTTTAAATTATATCTACACAAGGTAAGTCATTTACTCAATATGGAAGACAATTTCCAAAATTGTTTTGAGGTGTTGCTTCATGCCCTAGTCTTCAAAAGAGCTGAATAATCGTAATCACTTTCTCTTTTGTGTATAATTGAGTTAAATGACAGGAAAATATGACACTTGTTTGGCTTTCTTTAGGACATTGTAACTTAGACTAAAACTGTTGTCCACAAGATTTGCAAATGCTACCAGTTTTGCTGAAGTAGTTCAGTTATAACTTCTACTTAGTCTGTTAATATTGGATACAGTTAAATATTAATCCCAATGTATCTTTTATATGCATGTGCTGCATCAGTCCATCCTACTGGTATTTTGAAACAATTTTATTTATATTTAATGATTAAAACATTTAAACATAAGCCCAAGTGGATCTTTAAACCCTTTCTGAAGTCCCCAGAATGATGTACCCTTTTCATTTGGAAAAAGCACACTGAGTATTATCTGTTGGTAAACATGGATTCTATATTGGTGTATTTTCACATTTAAATACCATAATAAAAACATTCTATCAAGCACAAACTATTCTTTTCAAATTATCAACCTACTAAAGTTCAGGATTTGTAATGTTAGAAGAGTGTTATTAACCTTTAAGAATTCTGTGTTCATTGTGTAAGCCAATTTTGATGTAATATTGAAGAATCCAGTACAGTCATGTTCATTTCACTGACTTTATCACTGGCCTATAAATTAGTAGATGAAAAATAAAATCTTATGGTGAAATAACATGAACGTAATTAAACTATATAACCTTTCCTATTTTAGTAATGACATTTTGGTAAATTGAAACTGTAATTACTTTAACTTGTAGGAGGAGATATTATTGGACAGAAACCTTTATCTTTTCACATGGAAAAAATGTGTTCAAACTTTATTTAGCTTAAAGAAAAAAAAGGCTTGGATGGGTGGATTGTTAATTCCGGTAGGACTCCTTAAATTGTAGGACAAAAAATACCAGCAGAAGTTTAGTCATTTGATTCATATTGAAGAAAAGAAAAGTATATTACAAAAGCAGTAAACATGTCTGTGTCATGCAGAAATTACATTTCTCATCTGTTAAAAATTGTATTATTTAGAAATTTGTTAGGCAAGACAGAACCAAAGAAACTATCATACTATCTATAATTAAATGTTATTTTAATATGTCATTTGAGTATTAACTAAAAATATATATATTAAAGATAATTTCTATATTGTGAACAAATAATAATTTTAACATAGTTAAACATATTATTGAACATAGTTAACATATGATTTGAGAGTTAAAATAATAACCTAAATTTAAAAGATTTCTAAAATACTGAAAATATTTATTAAAGACAATAGATATATCACCATCATAGAAGAGAGTCATTTTTAGTTTTGTGAACTGTGTCAGCCTCAGTTCTTCTTTAAAACTGTTGATTTAGGGTCAATCATTCCTATAACATATACCAAGTCTGAAATGATCAATCAAGAACTAATGTTGTGTTCAACTAGAAACTTTTATTATTTACTACTTTCATTGTAATACCATTAAGGTTGAAGTATTATTACACATAAAGAAACTCAGATAACATAGGATGTTTTCATTTTGACCAAGTTTTCCAATTCCAAACTCAGGCCCGAACCTAGATAGGAAACAAGCAATAAAATCCCATCCATCCATCCAACCATCCATCCATCCATCCATCTAACTATCCATCCATCCATCCATCCATCCATCCATCCATCCATCCATCTATCCATTTATCCATCCACCCACCCACCCAATACATAGGCCACAAGCTCACCCAAACTAGATGGGCAACAAGCTCCAAACTAGATCAGCAACAAACAATAAAAACTCTAATGAACTTATTATTGTACCTGTAGTAACTTACAAAATAAAATTTAAAATATCAGTCTGTGTATATATCTTAGTTTTCTTCATAATAATTTGTTCTAGTTTGCTGCACCCCTAACAGGAGTGGCCTTATAAAGGGTGTCACTCTTGCTCTATTACAAAGTCTACCCAAATAGGCAATCAGTAAGTTGGACCAAAATTGTGATTTAGAGTCAAATTTGATCTAAGTTTTGTTTACAAATTAATGAAATTTAAAATATATAAATAACATGAAATTCTAGAATTACAAAAAACAATTCATCTTATACTATTAACTACTCACCATATTTTAGTCAACATAGGTAAATGTATACTTGACCAAAATCTTCCAGACTTTACCAGCTCATTTGAATATGTTTCTTCCATATCTTGCCTCTGTCAGTACATCTCACAGTATATTTTTACTACTTTATTTTGGCATATCTTTTGATTTTCTTAATAATATGATTTTTTTTTTTCCTACAGAAATAAACTGAAACCTTTACTTCTGAGAAGGCAGAAACTGCCTACAACTTAAAACGACATTTTTCCAGTCTTTCTTTAAGATTGTTAAAAAATTCTTAATGTCTTATGTTGAGTAGAGTCACTTTCTTATATAAGCATGCACATACTCATGCACTAAAATGGTAATCTCTTACTATATCTATTTTAAGCATTCTGTTTCTTATTAAGGTACTGATAAAACTTTGAGTCAAAAGTAACTATGGGAAGTTCCTTGGTTACATTCTGTCTTGGTGCTGCCTGGATTCTTACTAATTTCTTATATTTCTATCTGCCTTGAAGTATTTTCTGTCTCCAGTGCAATTAAACACCCCTGTCTAATCTAACAATTTATTTAAATCAAGGATTGTGTTCTCACTCATGATAATTATGCCCACTCATGCCACGGCGTCAGTTTTTGCTATTTATAACATTTTATACTCTCATAACTTGGAGATATATAAATTATGTTACACCATTTAAAAGGTCTTCACATATTGTGAATCGTCTCAATGTCAGTTTACTCTCCTCATATACTTATTGCCATCACATCACACACTTTTACAAAAGATTAATGCATGACTCAGAAGAAATAAAATGACAACTTTTACTTCTTACTCCCCAGCAACAAAAAGTCCTTCACCCCTAACATCTTAGCCATGCCCAAATGCACAAATATCTTCAGTTTTTATTATGAGCAAGCGCCCCTGATGGTATAATAGGAAGACTATTAAGCTTTTCGCATAAAGAACAATGAGAGAACAATGATAGTACTTAATCTATAAACTGTGCATCCTCGAGTAAACAAATTAATGTCTTATTTCTTTAATTTCTTATTCTTCCCTTGACAATGAGAGTCATAATGTTATAGGAGTTATTAAGAAATTATTTTAGGCACTTAGAAAGGATAAGAGGTCTTTGGGAAGTTTTATTATTATTATTATTATTATTATTATTTAAATGCAGCCCAGAAACATTTCTTGTTTAGCGGAAAAGTCGGGCCGGCAAGATTTGATATGCAAATGTATGCCATGAGAAACTGGGTTCACTTAATATGGCGATTCCCGCCTTCTTATTCTTGTCACCACATGTGCCTAGCAACATGGCAGCACCCACATAACCCCACCTGTGTAGAACTACATGGCTCCCTGCATTTGCATATTAAAAAGCTAGGGCAAGAGGGCCAGTTTTATTCACCGGCTATGTGAATGGCATACCTGGTTAATCCAATATCCGGAGCTTTATGCAAACCAGACAGCGCCTCCACCAACCTCTTCAGATAACTGGCTGTTTCCCACCACACGGGTTTTCCTCTCTTGGCTTGGAGCCCCTCTTCCTCTGTCTCTGTACGGGAAGCCTCTTTCTTCTTTCTTGCCTATTAAACTCTCTCTATTCTCCTTAAAAACACTCCATGTGTGTCTGTGTCCTTTTATTTAAATCGGTGCAAGAAAAGGACCCTGGTTTTCCTCCAGTCACCGGAGTCGTATCATTTTGGTGCATTGGCCAGGAATCCAAGGTACAACATCCATCAAAGCAGAGCGTATAGGAGCAAGCTTGAAGTCTGTTCTATCATTCCAAGGAGGTCTTGGCCTGTATTTTAAAATAAAATCAGATAAATCAATGGACGTCTGTCAGCCAGTTACATAGGCTTATCATTGGCTGCCATCATAAAAACTTGGATGTGAGGCTTGGTGGTGAGAATACTGAGAACCTTCCAATACCCATAGGTCACTGGGAATGCTGGCCATGTTTGAATCCGTTTCCTTTCACAGGGAAACCTCGCCATCATGCAAGGCTGGGAAAAGTTCTGAGGCAACTGAGAATTTCTATCCAGGAAATACCCTGGTGTGATTCAAAGGCCTCTGGACCAGACCCAGCCTCCCACAAGTCCATTTTGAGTGTTGGCAGAGAACCTTGGCTATCCTGTCGCAAAACTTTCTTTCCTTTTCTATCCATGGTCTCTTAGTCTCTCTGTGTGTGTAGAATGTGTGTGAATTTAGTAACTGGGAGTTTAGCTCAGGAATGCCATTGCAATCCTCTAGAAACAGAGGGTTCCACACCCC
>NW_016825302.1:133537-137998 GCF_001698545.2 Rhinopithecus bieti | reverse complement strand
ATAATCCTAGCACTTTTGAGAGGCCGAGTCAGGGAGATAACTTGAGGCCAGGAGTTTGAGACCAACCTGGGCAACATAGTGGGACTCTCTCTCTGCAGAAATAATAATAATAATAATAACAACAACAAAAAGAAATCCAGCTCTAAGCCTCTTCCGTGAACGGGAAAATTCTGCTTTCAACAGTTAGGAGTTAAATGTCTTCTGCAGCCAGGTTTTAGTCTCAATATTGTCCCATCAGCAGGAGAATGGGGATTTAGCTTATATATTCCTTTAAGGCACCTATTCTTTCTCTGGTTAAGACATTACTTAATGAGTAAGGGGAGTTTAAGCCTGGAAGTTAACTGGAATTATTGTTCTAGGGTAAATGCTTTAGCACAGGCCATAATAGCAGGATAGAGTTCAATCTAGCACGCCCCCTTCATTAAAGGGGCCTGCCCAATTACATAGCTTTTCCTAAGATCCATTTTTTTCAGGGAGGCATGCAGGTCACACAAGTCTAGAAGATCAAAGGGAAATAATAGGCAGAGGACTAGGATGACTTGGGAAAGTGTGACTAGGCCCAAAAGTCTAGTTTCTCTGGCACCATGGCTTGGAGGGTCACACCTTCAGTCATGGACAGCACATTTAACTGTGTGTTGGGTCCCAGTAACCAGGGAGGGAAAATAGTTGGGGGAATACCCCCTACTGTTTTCTTCTCCACTCTGGGTGACATACTGAAAGGAAGGAGACTAAAAGGATGCTTTTATTCTCATTTCTTCTTCTAGATGGGTAACAGATTGTCTTCAGTATGCACTCCCCTAGAGTGTATTTTAAAGCACTGGGACTCCTTCGACCCTGAGACTTTGAAGAAAAAGCACCTTATATTTTATTTTTCAAGGGCATGGCCTTCTTACCATCTTGGGGACAGACACACCTGACTTGCTGGGAGGAGCCTTGATTTTAATATTATCCAACAGTTAGATCTTTTCTGCAAACAGAAGAGCAAATGGACTGAAGTCCCCTATGTACAGGCTTTGTTTGTCCTGTGAGACAACTAAGATCTTTAGAAGTTCTGTACAATTGACCCAGCTCTTTTAGCACCGACAGCAGGGAAGCCCACAGGGAATAGTTCCCCAGAGCTAAAGCAGGTTCCAGAGGAGCAATCTGAGACAACTATTGAATGTCTCAACCCTTCCAGCCCCCCTCCAATCATACCATCAGCTCCTCCAGCTCCACCATCGCCAGTATATCCTACTTTCCCCCTTCACTCTTACCTCTGCACAAACACCTGATGGGAATGATGCCATGAGGGTTCAAATTCCCTTCTCATTACAGGGTCTTAAGCAAATAAAGGGAGAGTTAGGCCAATTTTCTGATGACCCTGATAGGTACATATAAATTTTCCAAAATTTAACTCAAGTGTTTGATCTCACATGGAGGAATGTTATATTGCTGCTAAGTCAGACCTTCACTGTGGCTGAAAAGCAGGCAGTTCTGCAGGTAGCAGAAAAATACAGAGATCAGCAACATGCCTCCTATAGCAGACCAAGGAGAAAAGGAGGAGATAGGGAAGGTTAGGAAGAGGTGGAAACTCCATCACCACTAGGAAGGGAAGCAGTTTCAGTAGACAACCCTGATTAGAACCATAATAACTCAGGAGATAAATGGAAAAGGAAGCACTTTATAAGGTGGATATTAGAAGGCCTACTGAAGACCAGGACCAAACCTCTCAGTTACTCTAAACTGTCCATGATAGACCAAAGACCAGACAAGGCTCCCACCACCTTTATGGAAAGGCTGAGAGAGGCATTAATAAAACATACCTTTTTATCCCCTGATTCAGTTTTCATCCTGAAGAACAAGTTTATTACACAGGCAGCTGCTAATATTAGAAGGAAACTATAGAAGCAAGCGATAGGACCAAATAGCAACCTAGAGAACCTCCTGAGAATAGCCACTTTGGTCTTTTACAACAGAGATCAGGAGGAGGCCTGAGTAAAGGAGAGGAAATACAAGAGAAGAACAGAGGTTTTAGCAGCAGCGTTGCAAGCTTGCAAAGTCTAGGATCCCTAAGGTGCATCTACTAGCTGTTATTAATGTGCCAAGTCAGGGCATTTTAATTAGAAATGCCCAGGCCGTAAGACAAAGTCACCTTGACCCTGTTCAGTCTGTGACAGAGAACACTTGAGATGGAGCTGCCCCTGGAGGCAGAGGTCAATGGGTTCAGAACCAGTCTCACAGATGGTCCAGCAGGACTGATGGGTCCTGGGACTCAAACCCCCGGCTCTGGTGACTAAGGCTGCCATTACAGCACAGGAGCCCCGCATGATTCTGGAAATTGAAGGAAGGAAGGTAGATCTTCTTTTGGATACTGGAGCCAGTCTCTCTCTTCTCCTCTCTTATCCAGGCCTCCCCTCTTCCCATGGCATGACAAATTCTAACCTGATATTTTTCAGCCCTAGCTGCTGTTCCCCATTTGACACCTCTTTTCAGTAAGAAATAGCCAGAAAGAGTAATCGCCCAAAACCCCCTAACAGAAGTTAAGGTTACATCTCCTCAGGGGAGAATAAGAGTTATTAGAAAATTACTATTTTTGGAACTAAAGAGGATAAGGGATCCTTAGGAATTTTATTTTATTTTTTTCTTTTAAAGCAGCTCCAGAAACATTTCTTGTCTAGCAGAAAAGCTGGGCCAGCAAGCTTTGATATGCAAATGTCAGCCATTAGAAACTGGGTTCACTCAATATGGGGATTCCTGCCTTCTTCTTGTAACCACATGTGCCTAGCAAAATGGCAGCCTCCACTATCCCCATATGTGTAGAACATCATGGCGCCCTGCATTTGCATATTAAAAGGCTAGGGCAGGAGGGCCAGTTTTTCCAGGGCTATGTGAATGACAAACCTGGTCAAACTAATCCTCGGGGCCCTAGGCAAATCAGACACCACCTCCTCCAACCTCTTCATATAACTGGCTGTTTTATGCTGCACTCTGAGTTTCCTCTGGAAGCCCCCCTCCCTCTGTCTCTGTATGGGGGAGCCTCTTCCTTCTTTCTTGCCTATTAAATTCTATCTGCTCCTTAAAACTACTCTACAAGAGTCCATGTCATTTTATTTAAACCGGCATGAGACAAAGGACTCTGGTGTTCCTCCAGTCATCAGAGCAGTATCAACAATAGTTATTTTGAAGATGGTGAGCATTCAAGAAATGAATGTATTTAGCATGATCATTAAAACTTTGCAGATACTTCTTAAATGATAATTCCTTATTCTTTCCCATTGCAACACTCAGGATGTCAAGTTCCTGGTAATTGCTGTGTCTCTAACCAAAACTACTTTGAATACTGGAGAGCCTAACCAAAATAATCTCTGGGTAATGACTGCCATGTTGAAGGCTGCTATATTACACAGGAAGATTAGCGGAAGTAGTTTGAGGGGTCTGGCACACGCAAAAAAAATAATGGTAAAGCAAAATGACATTAATGTAGAATTTCTTTTTATCTCAACATCTGGGTAACAAAGAAATTAGCAAGAGAATGAAAGGGATGAGAAGAAGAGATATTCTGATCATGATGATAGCTGTTCTCCTTCTTGATTCTACTCTTTTCCTCTATCTCTTTAAAACTGCCAATACAGGTGGTGTGACATTTAGAAAAAGCATTGCTGTTGTGTTGGTTAATATTTAATATAAATTTGATGTGATTGAAGGATGCAAAGTATTGTTCCTGGGCGTGTCTGTGAGGGTGTTGCCAAAGGAGATAAATATTTGAGTCAGTGGACTGGAATAGACAGACCCACCCTCAATCTGGGTGTGCACAATTTAATCAACTGCCAATGCAGCCAGAACAAAAGCAGGTAGAAGAACGTGGAACGGCTATATTGGGTTAGTCCTCCAGCCTATATCTTTCTTGCATGCTAGATGCATCCTGCCCTTGAACATTGGACTCCAAGTTCTTCAGCTCTGGGACTCTTGGACCTTCAACCGCAGACTGAAGCCTGGACTATTGGCTTCCTTAATTTTGAGGTTTTGAGACTCAGATTGACTTTCTTGCTTGTCAGCTTGCAGACGGCCTATTGTGGAATCTCAACAAGTGATTGTGTGGCTCAATACTCCTTAATAAACTTCCTTTTATATATACATCTATCCTATTAGTTCTGTCCCCCTAGAGAAACCTGACTAATACAGCTGTAAACTACTAGAGACAGTAACTGTGGGGCCGGGCGCGGTGGCTCAAGCCTGTAATCCCAGCACTTTGGGAGGCCGAGACGGGCGGATCACGGGATCAGGAGATCGATACCATCCTGGCTAACACGGTGAAACCCCGTCTCTACTAAAAAATACAGAAAACTAGCCGGGCGAGGTGGCGGGCGCCTGTAGTCCCAGCTACTGGGGAGGCTGAGGCAGGAGAATGGCGTAAACCCGGGAGGCGGAGCTTGCAGTGAGCTGAGATCCGGCCACTGCACTCCAGACTGGGCGACAGAGCGA
>NW_016825302.1:122159-130208 GCF_001698545.2 Rhinopithecus bieti | reverse complement strand
AAAAAAAAAAAAAAAAAAAAAAAAAAAAAAAAAAAAAAAAAAAAGACAGTAACTGTGGTCTAAAAAAATGGGCAGTGTTA
Organism: Rhinopithecus bieti; assembly: GCF_001698545.2. Lineage (NCBI taxonomy): Eukaryota > Metazoa > Chordata > Mammalia > Primates > Cercopithecidae > Rhinopithecus > Rhinopithecus bieti. The sequence goes on along the minus strand of NW_016825302.1, from coordinate 130,128 downwards.
GTGTTAAGTACTTTGTGAATGTCGGTTGAATAAGATAGTACAGATTCTATTCCCTAAACCTGACATTGCCTGACTGTAGGATCTTGGGCATTTCATCTCTTCTCTCTGGGTGTTCAGTTGCTCATACAATGCTCATATAAAACAAAGGCATTTATCCTGATGTGACTATTATACATTGTATGCCTTTAGCAAAATATCACATGCCCCATAAATATACGCACCTATTATATACCCATAAAAATTTAAACATTTAAAGATTTAAACATTTAAAAAGTCAAAGAAACAAAAGGCATTATTATTATAAGTGATTTCTACATTCTCATTCTTGTATTTTATTTCTTCTGAATGATATTTATGACTAGTATAATATCAGAGACAAATAAAGCCACTATCAAAATAACATCTTAAACAAATCATCAATTTATCAACAATTTTTTTGCAGTTTAAAATATGTGGCTCATTATAAAACATATAATATAGTAAGCCTATTGATTAGAAATATTTCACCTAACTTATATAAAAGTTATTATTTTGTTGGTTTTGACCCAGTGAGGAAAAGAGGTGAGCAACAGGAAAGCAATGGCATTAATCTGAAGAGATAAAGAGTGCAGTAGACACTAGAGAAAAGAAGGATTAGCTTCCTAGAAATTGAAGTACTAAATTGTCATGGGTATATAATCTTTGTCTGGATTTTTGTTGGATATGAGCAGTGTAAATATCTTCAAGTAGAAAAATGGCAACTTGAATGAGTGAATACAAGTTGAACAAAGTTGAAATTAATGGTGATAACATTTTAACTGGGTTGTGTAATTCACTGGTTTATCTGCATTAATCTTCTTGTTCTTGAGAATTTTTCTATCTTCTGTCTCCTTCTATGATTTGTTTTCTTTTTTCTTCCTCTTGTAATTTGGTAATTTTTTGTTACTTCAATCTCATTCTCAATTAGTTCCAATAAGACAGTTTTTAATTTATTTGCCGTTGGTTTGTAAGATACTTTTCAAAATTAGGAGCTGTTTTAGAGGCTTCCTCAGGAAGTAATAATTGCAAATTGGTGGTAATTGCAAATGCCTTAATGTCATTAATACGTAAAGGAGAAGGTGCTCAAGTACCCAACAGAGGTGGATAACTAGAATTCTTTATTCAAATTCAAGCATGACAAAAAAAAAATCTTAGTAGGTGTGTCCGTAGTATAAAACTTATGTATCCTGGCTGGGCCTAGCGGCTCACACCTGTAGTCCCAGCACTTTAGGAGGCCGAGGTGAGTAGATCACCTGAAGGTCAGGAGTTAGAGACCAGCCTGACCAACATGGTGAAACCCCGTCTCTACTAAAAATATAAAAAATTAGCTGGGTATGGTGGCGGGTACCTGTAATCCCAGCTACTCAGGAGGCTGAGGCAGGAGAATCACTTGAACCCGGGAGGCAGCCTGGGCAATAAGAACAAAACTTCTTCTCAAAAAAAAAAAAACCAACCAACAAACAAAAAAACGTATGTATCCTTTGAATCCTTAGTGTTCCCCAAAAAAACTAATTCAATGGCAGATTTTATGAACATTTTTTGACACAGTTGGAATATCTAGATAGAAACAGAACAAAGATATACTAATAGTAAATTTGTACTCTCTCCTGGTTTAATCTAAATTTTTAGGATTTGAACAATGCTTTTAATTATATAATAAGGTATATGTGGGCTTTCTGGGTCCATTTGAGAAAAACACATTTCCTCTCCATTTGGTAATGTTTGGATTGAAGGTTTGGAAGAAATGCTTTTTATACAGGTATGGATATTTAACTCTCATATCTAATTGATTTTCTGCTTCTGTATCAAGCATCACTAATTCTCTTTCATTGGTAAGAAGACTGTTTTTGTGAGGTTAATAGTATGAGACAGTGCATGAACTCAAGTGCAAAGAAGAAAAAATCTTTTTGTTATAGCATTATTTTCTACAAAATTTAATTTCATAGTTAAAAATGAATGTGATGAATTGATACTGTTGTCATCTCTTTCATGTGTTTAGAAAGTAAGTTTAAAATTATGCAATTATAAATATAGGCATATTCAGTTTTGCATTTAATAGAGTAAAACCTTTTATGTTACACTAAGTAAATAGGGCTATTCCAACAAAGAAAATTCTAAATTAATGGATATTATTAAGAAAATGGAATGCAATATTCTTAAGTATCGTATGTAAATTTGTGTGTGTGTGTGTTGAGAACTAGAGAATAAATATGTGTTGATAATTAATTTCAATGAAATTCTATTACGTATTAAATTCAATTAACCATTAGGTAGTGATTTCACATGATGCTGTTTTGAATATGTATGTTGCATTATAGGTTATAAACATTAAACTTGTAAAACACCTTCAGAGAATATATAGGTAAGTTCTAATTTGATCATTACAGTCTTTGTCCACTAGGAGTGGGTAAATGATAAGAAATGAGACTAGAGGTCTAGATACTGAAAGATCATAATGGGATTGCTTTTCCATGCAAATAAATTACACTCACCCAATAGTATAAGGATCTTTCTTAAAATTTGAGCAAAAATGTGGTTACACTCTAATTTTGTGCTAGATAGAGTGTTAAGGTAGCAATTTTGATAATAAGCTAAAGTGCTAGAGCCAGGGAATAATAATAGTAAGATATTGCCATACTCAGGGTGAATGAGAAAGCAAAAAGTGGTCTCAGTTACTTTAAGAAGGTCCTTTACAGAAATTGCTAAATCCTACCCAAAAGATAAACCCAGAAGGAATTACAGAAGAGGGATAGAAACACAATGTTCAGAGACTGGCAGTGACAACAATAACTGAGACAATAAAATCAACCAACCAACCAACCAACCAACCAACCAATCAACCAACAAACTTAAGAAAACCACTAGGGATACAGAAACTCGGCCTTAAAATATTTGTGTCAGGGAGGTGTGAAGGAAGCGAGGGGAATGGTTACTGTTAAAATACTTGGGAACTTCTAGAGACTGAGGCAGGTGGATCCCCTGAGGTCAGGAGTTCAAGAACAGCCTGGTCAATGTGGTGAAACCCCATCTCTACTAAAAATACAAAAATTAGCCAGGTGAGGTTGCAGGCACCTGTAATCCCAGGTACTCGGGAGGCTGAGGCAGGAGAATCACTTGAACTTGGGAGGCGGATGCTGCAGTCAGCTGAGGTAGCACCATTGCACTACAGCCTGGGCAACAGCAATGAACTTCCATCTCAAAAAAAATAAAAATAAAAATAAAAGATTGGGAAAAGAGCATCCAGAAGCAGCTATATGAAGACTGGCTGATGAAGTATTTTTAAAATTGGTTCTTTCTTTGAGTTTCTCCTCTCTGCTCCACAGTCTAAAAAATCTCTCCAGGCAGCAAATTACCACAAGCAGAGGATTTATCTTATTTGTTTCCCATCTTCAGGAATCATAGTTTTTCTTGACTGATGTCCAGTGCCTTGAAAACTATTGTTTCATTTATTGTCTGGATTTTTAATAGTTTCAAGAAGGTGGCTATCTCTGGTTTTTGTGTCTGCCTTGCATGGAAGAGCAGCAACATAAGAATTTGATGTTTCATTTTCTATAGAAGGAGTAGGCCATTTTTTCCTATAAAGGGCCAGAAAGTAAATATTTTAATTTTTATGGGCTATATGGTCTCCGTCATAAATGTCAAACTCTGCTGTATTAGCGCAAAACCAGATAAAGACAGTGTGTCAATAATGGGCATTGGAATATTTGACTTACAGTGGACCAGAATAACTTGCTGAACCCTGTTCTATAACCACTAAACATTGGGAAATAGAGTACAGCTTTTAAACTAACAGAAGTAAAATAACAAAACTAGATGATAGTAAATTTGAAAATAAAATTCCCCAAGAAGCTAGATTTTTTAAAGAAGGAAGTCAAAATATAAAACAACTAGAGCAATTAGAAAGCACATAAGATTAATTTATATTAAATATATCAAAAATTTCATTAAGCATACACAGACTCAATGGTCCATTTAATAAACAAGTGCTATGTTATTTGGACTAAAAAAAAACTAATTTTAATAAGTGGCATGTAAAAGATATATAGAATTTGAAAAGTGAAAAGAGAAAAAAGATATCCTAAACAAGTGTGACTAAAAGGAAAATGCTGTAACTATATTAATATTAGACAGCATAAATTAAAAGGGATAATATATAGGGAGATTTCATATTAATACAAAATGCATACAAAGATGTAATACGCTAAAAGCACAGGAATGGCTGGTCACCGTGGTTCATGCTGTAATCTCAGCTTTCTGGGAGGTTGAGGTAGGAGGATTATTTAAAGTCAGGTGTTTGAGACCAGCCTGAAGAACAAAGCAAGACCTCCATCTCTACAAAAAATAATAAAAAAAAAAATTATCTGGACATGGTGGTTTCCCAGCTACTTGGGAGGTAGAGGCAGAAGCATCGTTTGAGCTCAAGAGTTCTGAGCTGCAGTGAACTATGATGATACCCCTGCACTCCAGCATGGGCAACAGAGTGAGACCTTGTCTCTAATCCAAAAGTACAAGCATTTAGTAACATGAACTCAAAATATATGAAGCGTATTTCCACAAAACTACATTGTGAAATAAGCAGATTCACAATTAGAAGGAGAGATTTTAACATTACCATCAGCACTTCATAAAACAAGCACGAAAAAAAATAAAAAATGACTATATAATATAAATAAAAGTACTACTAGTACAGGAAACTATTTCAATGAATACAAACATCCCACTAAATTTGAGTGAAAGAAGACAGAAAATAATACCTATTGCATAATTCAATGCATTAAAACACTCAAAAGTAGGCCAAATAAAATTTTAAAAGAAGATGAAAATTTTTAAATTGGGTAAAAATCTGGATATTTGTTACTTTGGGGCTTTAAAGCATTGTCTTCAAGAAGTGAACACTGTGGGCTTCATAATCTGAGCAGAAATATTCTTTGCACCCTGAAACAGCATCTTATATTAACAATGTCTCACTCACAAACCTTCAGAATGAGACCTCTGGATTTACGTTTCAAGGTCACAGAAAAAAGAAAATGTGGAGAAGCATTTGGAGCCCAGATTGTTTTAATCACAAAACAGAATATTGGGGATTACAGGTTGCTCTGCAACAACACTTGTAGCAGCTCTCTCCCAACTGGTAAAGGTGCTCATGTGGGTTTTCATAGTGTATATGTGTTCTTCTGAGTGGGAGGAGCCTCTGAAGCATGGGCTCGGGGCAGCAGCCACCCTTGTCCTGGGTGAGGGATAGAAGATACTATTATCCTAAGCAGAAGCAAAATCAAATTGAAAATGAAGATAATATGAGGGGCCCATGAGTCATCTAGAATTTGCTGTATAACAAATTGTTGGATTGTTGGATATCATGGACTGAAGATCAGAAGATGGGGACTTATAAATTATTCTTCTATTGGATTTACTGAAGCCAGGGGCATGCAGGAGATTGCTGTGAAGAGAATTTGGAGTGAGAGGACAAAGTAGCTGAAGATAGCCCTATGGAGCAAACAGAGGGAGAATATTCATTTATCATGATTGAGATATACAGATAAGAGATATAAGAAGAGATCAGTGACTGGAAAACAAAAATAAAAGTAGTAAGACTCCCTGTCCTAAAACTCAGAATGACAACAATCTCTATTGTAAAGAGCCAGAGACTTAAAAATAGTTCTCCAGACATAGTTCACAGGCAGTCACTAGTGAACTAAATGAGATCATTTCTATTAACCTATTGAAATTATATACATTTTTCTGTTTTGATGAGTGAGAAATGAGGAGCAGAGGCATTAAGTGCCACAAAGCATAAATTCAAAAGAAATATGTAGATGTGTGCCTGTGTGCATCTCTGAGCATTGTTTGTGTTTCTGTGTGTGTTTCAGATAGAAGGGTACTGAACACTGAAATTTTTATTTAAGATTAATGGGCACAAAATGAAAGTTACCATTGAAATGTAGCTTGGGTTCAAAAATTCTGTCTCCTTGATCAGAGTAAGCTGATGAAATAATTCTAATGTGTTGTCTAGTCAACCTCTCGTTTAGATAAGTGAATAACTCTGGATTATACAATTTTCTGAACTGATTAAGTCTAAGACACGACTGATTATTAGATGAATCATCATTTTTATAGATCAGTAAAGAAAACAAGTGTAATCCTGTCAAATTCTTTCATAATGCTTTCTTAACACTTGACATTTTAATTGAATATTTACTGAAAAATTATTTGACTTACCTGGTATAGATTTTTTATCACATGTTACTCTTGTAATTATATAAAAAGAAAATACACACAGACTAAACAGTTTAGGGTATGCCTTAAGTATCTTTTACATTAGGTATCCATATCTGTTGAATTACTTTTCAACATAACATTTTTCACTTCTGTGTTTTATCAGACAGCATCATTTGCTGAACCTTGTGGAGCATTGCTGACACAGCATTTCTCAGGGAGCACTCCATCATTCTTCTCCAGACCTGCTGATAAGCCACTTATACAAGCTGTAGTGCATATTGCAAATTCAAAACTTCCTGGATGACAGCAATTGTAAGCTACGATTCTTGGTTATTTCTAGAATTGATGATATGGACTAAGAAAAACAAAGCCAGGACTTATACCAAATTCTTCTTTTCATTGCAGTGCTCTTCCAATACTTCATTCCAGATATTCTCGGAATCATGCTTGCTTCCATATATGTATGGGAAAATAGACATTTTTAAAAAATAAATTTTATGCAATCATAAAATAAAATACTATACAGACATTAAAGTGATGTGGTAAAAGGACAAGTCATTTTTAGGTATGCTACTTGTAATATACATGTATATTCCTTGTAATATATAATGCAATATATTATATATTGTATATATATATGCAATTCTGTGTCATATATATGCACACAAATATACACACATGTGTTATATCTGTGCATATGCAAATATCTATAAAGACATACACTAAATGTTTCCAGTGTCATCCCTGAGATAGAAATATGAAAACTGCTTTTGTTTTCCTTTGATATGCTTGTATTTCTAATTTTGACATTTTATTTTACCATGTTAAAATAAACAGAGTATATTCTCTTTGTAAAATTCTCATTACAGACTTTCTAGAATTTTTCTTATGATATGATTATGGATAATTTAAAAGCTCAGATTAACCTTGAGTTAAACATTAGAACATACTTTATTATAAGCATTTAAATTTGCACTTTCTACACCAGAAATGTATTAGAAATTTTCATATTTCTTTCTATAATTTTATAATGGTCAAATTACTAATCATAGAAAATGGATTAGCCTCTTCTTTGAAACAAGTACATAGTCAAAACCTCTCAAGCAAAGGTATGCAACACATAGCTTATTTTGTTGCAATATTTTAATTGTTAATTTATATTTATAATTATAGATTAAAAGTTCTAAAATGTCTAAAAGTAGTTATATAATGCAAATAACTGTAGGGACATGTTAACAGATTAAAAGTTCTGAAGTGTCTAAAAGTAGTTATATAATGCAAATAACTGTAGGGACATATTAACCACTGTTCTATTAATTATATTAATTATGCAACTGTACTTTATGCTACAATATTAAAAGTCAGCAAAACTAAAAGTGTACATATATGTTTTCCAGTCTTTATTAATATACACTTAGTATATAATCAACATGAAATTTGCATTTTTGTGAGTTTTGCACATATATTTCAATTATCTGTTTTTGTGTGCTTTAAAGATAGCTACAAAAATCATTTACTTTTCTCTTTATTATCAATCTATTTTCTCTCTTCTTTATGGCAACAGGTCTAAGTAGTCAAATCTATTTAAAATTTACTTACTCATTTAATGATTTCTAAATTCTGAAGACAACATTTTTAAAAACAATTAAATCCAGTATCAAATTAGCTATAGATACTTGTTTCTCTACAGTAAATATTTCAAAATCCTAAAAATGAAATAAACTTTTCTAAGATA
>NW_016825302.1:87666-121929 GCF_001698545.2 Rhinopithecus bieti | reverse complement strand
ACCTTGAGTTAAACATTAGAACATACTTTATTATAAGCATTTAAATTTGCACTTTCTACACCAGAAATGTATTAGAAATTTTCATATTTCTTTCTATAATTTTATAATGGTCAAATTACTAATCATAGAAAATGGATTAGCCTCTTCTTTGAAACAAGTACATAGTCAAAACCTCTCAAGCAAAGGTATGCAACACATAGCTTATTTTGTTGCAATATTTTAATTGTTAATTTATATTTATAATTATAGATTAAAAGTTCTGAAGTGTCTAAAAGTAGTTATATAATGCAAATAACTGTAGGGACATATTAACCACTGTTCTATTAATTATATTAATTATGCAACTGTACTTTATGCTACAATATTAAAAGTCAGCAAAACTAAAAGTGTACATATATGTTTTCCAGTCTTTATTAATATACACTTAGTATATAATCAACATGAAATTTGCATTTTGTGAGTTTTGCACATATATTTCAATTATCTGTTTTGTGTGCTTTAAAGATAGCTACAAAATCATTTACTTTTCTCTTTATTATCAATCTATTTTCTCTCTTCTTTATGGCAACAGGTCTAAGTAGTCAAATCTATTTAAAATTTACTTACTCATTTAATGATTTCTAAATTCTGAAGACAACATTTTAAAACAATTAAATCCAGTATCAAATTAGCTATAGATACTTGTTTCTCTACAGTAAATATTTCAAAATCCTAAAAATGAAATAAACTTTTCTAAGATATGATGCAAATATATGAATACTTTTTCTAAGTGGTAGATCAAAATCAAATTTTTACTCAAGTTAGTTTATAAATTTGAAACATATATGCAGTCACAGGAGAGGAAGATGCTTAATCCTGTGTCTTCCTTTTGATTTTGTATTTAAGATGTATTAGCAGGAGAAATAACAGTTTCTTCTGAACATTAAATTCTTACTGGTCTCTTTAGTGTAACATACTGGCCAATGGGTGACATTTTACTACAGATAATTTTGTATATATTACATTAGAATCACAATCAATGTGTTTCAATGATTTGTTTTATTACAACAGTAGTTGTTAGTCATACTTTACCATTGTTGGGGGATGGGGGAGCTAGGTACAAATGCATTACCAAAAACATTGTCCAGAAATCTCTCTCTTTATAAGCCTATTAATTCCCTAATTTATAATCAAAGATGCTTCTAAAATGATTTTGAGCATGCAAAAATCAGAAAATGGATCTTAAAAGGTTTTGCATTTCTTATAATGCCTAATATCCCTGTGAGTAGATGACAAATATTTAATATCTTTGTATTGGTAACTATTGCTACTTTTTATCATAAAAAGCAAATTTTAAATGAAACTCATTCTCATCTTCTGAATAGGAAAAGAGTTCGAAGTGTAATTACACTAGTAAAAGTTGAAATTACTATAGTTCTGAAGGAAAACTACTTTCAACTGTTAGAGATTTTATGCCTTTATATTTATAAGTACATAACATGAATAAATAAAATACATTTTAAGTCAAAATAGCTTGCTTTAGTTATGTTAATCTGGGTCCTGTTTTTTCTGTGCCGTACTGATCCATATGAGATGATTTTATTCAATCAGTTATTCCAGAAACCTACAATGTCTCTATATCTAGTTCACTTTTTAAAGTACAAAGTCATGGCTAAATTTATTCTCATATCTCTGGTGATGTTTTGTTTCTACTATTTCCTAGACAGTTTTGTGGAAATTACTAACAGATCATAATTATTTCCCAATTCTGTAAAATATCTGGTATAACTGTGTAATGATTAATACTGAGTGCCAACTTGATTGGATTGAAGGATACAAATTATTAATCCTGGGTGTGTCTGTGAGAGTGTTGCCAAAGGAGATTAACATTTGAGTCATGGGCTGCGAAAGGCAGACCCACCCTCGATCTGGGTGGGGACAATCTAATCAGCTGCCAGCACAGCTAGAATATAAGCAGGCAGAAAAAAGTGAAAAGAGAGACTGGCCTAACCTCCTAGCCTACATCTTTCTCCCATGCTGGATGCTTCCTGCCCTTGAACTTCGGACTCCCAAGTTCTTCAGTTTGGGATTTGGACTGTCTCTTCTTGCTCCTCAGCCACCTTGTGATTGTGTTAGTTAATACTTAATAAAGTCAAATATGTATATGTGTGTGTGTGTATATATGTGTATATATATGCATGTATTTGTGTGTGTATATATATGTGTGTGTATATATATGCATGTATACGTGTGTGTATACATATGTGTGTGTGTATATATATAATATATATTTATCTCCTATTAGTTCTGTCCCCCTAGAGAATTCTGACTAATACAAATTGCCTACTCCAAATTGCCTTCTCTGTTATGATAATTGACAGGATATTATAGACCAATACTGCCTTTTTGTCAGCAATAGAATAATTCCTAAGGTGAGAACTACTAGAGTATATCTTACAATCAGAAGTCATCTGTTTCGTTAGTCCCAATGCATGCTTAAAAACACTTCCCTTAGTTAGCATTTGAAATTTTGTTTTTCACTGCATTTCCACTTTGTTATTTTCTATACAGTAAAATAAACCAAACAAAAATCAAACACAAAAGCTATGATTAGTATTACTCTTATAAGTTAACATAGAGTATACTGATGTATTTAATTTTCATTTTTAAGTTTAATCTATATTGTTTTAAAAAAGAGCATAATAGAAAGATACATTTTTTCCAACTAACTTGCTGCTCATTTCACATATTTGTACCAATATGTGCATTAAATTTTTTAAAAATATTTTATTTGCTATAAGGAAAGTAATTTTTCCCATATAAGTATATTGGCTAACTAGTCACATATTTTACTAGTAATGGTAGTGTAAAAGTTTCGTTTACCTCTCTTCAAATAAGAAACATTATACTAACTTATAAAGCAAGAAATACTTTCAGTAATCCAGTCAATTCATATATATATGCTCTTTTAAAAAATTATTATTTCAATAGCTTTTGGGGAACAAGTGGTGTTTGGTCACATGAATGAGTTATTTAGGGGTGATTTCTGAGACTTTGGTGCACCCATCACGTAAGCAATGTACACGGTACTCAGTGTGTAATCGTTTATCCCTCACACCCTCCCACCTTTTCCCTTGAGTTCCCAGAGTTCATTATGTAATTCTTATCCCTTTGTGCCCTCACAGCTTAGCTCCCACTTTATAAGTGAGAACGTACAATGTTTGGGTTTCCATTTCTGAGTTACTTAACTTAGAATAATGACCTCCAACTCCATTCAGGCTGCTGTAAATGACACAATTTCATTCCTATTTATGGCTGAATAGTATTCCATTGTGTGTGTGTGTGTGCGCGTGCGCGCGTGCACATGCACGCATGTGTGTGTACATATATATATTATACACAATGTATATGTATATATACACATATATACACACAAATGCACTGAGTGGATAAGGAAAATGTGTGTGTGTGTGTATACGTATTCATATTGTATATATATCCACTTGAGTGATGGACATTTGGGCTGGGTCCATATTTTTGCAATTGTAAATTATGTTGTTATAAGCGTGAAAGTGCAAATGTCTTTTTCATATAATTCCTTTTTTCCCCCTGAGCAGATACCCAGTAGTGGGATTACTGGATCAAATGGTAGTTCTGCCTTCAGTTCTTTAAGGAGTCTCCATACTGTTTTCCATAATGGTTATACAAGCTTACCACCAGCAATGTAAAAGTGTTCCCTTTTCACTACATCCACACCAGTATCTATTTTTTTTTTTTAATTTTTAAATTATGACCATTCTTGCAGGGTTAAGGTGGTATTACATTGTGGTTTTGATTTGCATTTCCCTCATAATTACATGCAAATGAAAACCAAAAACAAGCAGGAGTAGCTATTCTTATATCAGACTAAACAGACTTTAAACCAACAACAGTTAAAAAAGACAAAGAGTGACATTACGTAATGATAATAAGATTAGTTCAATAGGAAAATATTACTAACATAAATATATACGCACCTAACACAGGAGCCTGCACATTTATAAAACAATTACTAGTAGACTTAAGAAATGAGATAGATGGCAACACAATAATAGTGGGGGAATCAGTACTCCACAGACAGCACTAGACAGATCATCAAGTCAGATAGGCAATAAAGAAACAATGGACTTAAACTATAGCTTGGAAAATACATTTAACAGATACTTATAGAACATTCTATCCAACAATTGCAAAATATACATTATTTTCATCAGCACATGGAACATTCTCCAAGATAGACCATGTTATCTTGATAGACCACAAAACAAGTCTCAATAAATTTAAGAAAATTTAATAAATTATATCAAGTACTCTCTCAGACAACAGTGGAATAAAATTGGAAATTAACTCCAAAAGGGACCCTCAAAACTATACAAATACATAGAAATTAAATAATATGCTACTGAATGATCTTTGGGTAAACAATGAAATCAAGATAGAAATTTAAAACGTCTTTGAACTGTACGATATAGTGACACAACCTACCGAAACCTCTGGGATACTGCAAAAGTGATGCTAGGAAGAAACTTCATAGCATGAAATGTCTACATCAAAATGTCTGAGAGAACACAAATAGATAATCTAAGATCACACCTCAAGGAACTAGAGAAACAAGAACAAACCAAACCCAAACCCAGCAGAAGAAAAAAATAAAGATAAGAACAGAACTAAATGGAATGGAAACACACACACACACACACACAAACAAAAACAATACAAAAGATAAATGAAACAAAAACCTGGTTTTTGAAAAGATAACAAAATCAATAGATCATTAGCTATATTAACCAAGAAAAGAAGCTCGATTAGAAGCAAAACAAAAGATATTGCAACCAATAGCAGAGAAATAGAAAAGACTAGTCAAGGCCATGATGAGCACCTTTATGTACACAAACTAGAAAATCTAGAGGAAATGCACAAATTCCTGGACATTTACAACCCTCCTAGATTAAGCCAGGAATAAATTGAAACTCTGAATAGACCATGAACAAGAAGTGAGATTTAAACAGTAATAAAAAATTGTCAACAAAAAAAAAAGTCCAAACCAGATGGAGTCATAGCTGGATTCTATCAAACATTCAAAGGATAATTGGTACCTATCCTATTGAATCTATTCCAAAAGATAGAGAAACAGGGAGTACACCCTAAATCATTCTGTGAAGCCAGTATCACCCTAATACCAAAACTAGCAAAGGACACAACAACAAAAGAAAACTATAGGTTGATATCCCTCACGAACATATATGCAAAAATCCTCAATAAAATACTAGCTAACCAAATCCATTAGCATCTCAAAAAGATAATCCACTATGAACCAGTGGGGTTCATACCAGGAATGCAAAGATGGTTTAACATATGCAAGTCAATAAATATAGTTTATTTTATTCTATTTATTATGTATTCAATGTATTATTCTGTATTATTGAATTTATTTAATCGATTTATTACTCTGTTTATAACCATATAAACAGAACTAAAAGCAAAAATCACATGATCATCTCAATAGATACAGACAAAGCATTTGACAAAATCCAGCATCCCTTCATGATTAAAACCCTCAGGAAAACTGGCATAGAAGGGATATACCTTAAGGTAATGAAAGCCATCTATGACTAACCCATGATCAACATTATAATGAATACAGAAAAGTTGAAAGCATTTCCCCTGAGAACTGGAACAAGAAAAGGATCCCACATTCACCATTTCTGTTCAACATAGTACTGGAAGTCCTAGGCGGAACAATCAGACAAGAAAAAGAAATAAAGGGCATTCATACTGGTAAAGAGGAAGTCAAACTATCACAGTTGCTGATGACCTGATTGTATACCTAGTAATCCCTAAAGACTCATCTAAAAAGCTCCTCCATCTAATAAATGAATTTGGTAAGTTTTCAGGACACAAAATCAATGAACACAAATTGGTAGCACTGATATTCACCAACAATGACCAAGCTGATAATGAAATCAGGAACGTGGTGGCTCATGACTGTAATCCCAGCACTTTGGGAGGCTGAGGTGGGTGAATCACCTGAGGACAGGAGTTCAAGACCAGCCTGGCCTACATGGCAAAACCCTGTCTCTACTAAAAATACAAAAATTAGCTGGGCATGGTGGCATGTGCCTGTAATCCCAGCTACTCAGGAGTCTGAGGCAGGAGAATTGCTTGAACTGGGGAGACAGAAGTTGCAGTGAGCTGAGATCACACCACTGCACTCTAGCCTGGGTGGTGACAGAGTGAGGCTCTGTCTCTGATAATAATAATAATAATAATAATAATAATAATAATAATAAATTAAAACTCAACACCTTTTATAACAGCTGTAAAAAAAAAAATTAAAATACTTAGATATATGCCTAACCAAGGATGTGAAAGACCCCTACAAGGAAAACTACAAAACACTGCCAAAAGAAATCATAGACGACACAAACAAATGAAAATACATCCCACGCTCATGATTGGGTAGTCAATATTGTGAAAATGGCCATACTGACAAAAGCAATCTACAAATTCAATGCAATTCTCATCAAAATACCATCATCATTCTTCACAGGGCTAGGAAAAACAATCCTAAAATTCATATGGAACCAAAAAAGAGCCCCCATAGCCAAAGAGACTAAGCAAAAGGAACAAATCTGGATGCATCACACAATCTGATTTCAAACTGTATTAAAAAGCCGTAGTTACCAAAACAGCATGGTACTGGTATAAAAACAGGCATGTAGACCAATGGAACAGGTTAGAGAACCCAGAAATAAGGCCATATATTAACAGCCAACTGATCTTTAACAAAGAAAACAAAACCATAAAGTGGGGAAAAAACACCATATTCAAAAAATGGTGCTGGAATAATTAGCAAGCCACATGTTGAAGAATAAAACTGGATCCTTATCTCTTACCTTATATAAAAATAAACCAGGATGAATCAAAGACTTAAATCTAGGACCTGAAACCATACAAATTCTAGAAAATAACATTGGAAAAACCCTTCTAGATTTTGGCTTAGGCAAAGAGTTTATGACCAAAGAATCCAACAGCAAATGCAACAAAAAAAATGATGAACAGATGGGACTTAATTAAACTAAAAAGCTACTGCACAGCAAAATAAATAATTAGCAGAGTAAACAGACAACCACAGAGCAGGATAAAATATTCACAAACTATGCATCTGACAAAGGAATACTATTCAGAATCTACAAGGAACTCAAACAAATCAGCAAATAATAATAATAATAATAATAATCTCATCAAAATGGGGACTAAGGACATTAATAGACAATTCTCAAAAGAAAATGTACAAATAGCCAACAAACATATGAATATATATATGCTACTTAATAAAGTACATTGTTGTTCTTGTAATCATAATTTATATAGATATATCCAAATTTGTGGAGGCAAAAAGTAGTTCATTGATGTAACAATACAAAATTTAAACATAGTTGCTAACTTAAAATATGATTAGATTTTGCTTATCACTAATTTACAAGTATGTAAACTGACACACTCAAATGGAGGACATATATGTATAATTTTGCTATACATCATTGTCATCCTATAGAACCAGATAGCTAATATAAAGATACACAGCTGAAATCATCTATTTTAGAAAAGTGGACGAATTTTTAGCAAGATACAAGTATCCACTAAAGGTTCACAACTTTTAAATTTTATTTTGATAAAAAATTTGACCATTATGCTTTGCAACAGAAACTGTAGCAATTTTCACTTATCTTTAGTAAATATATATCAACAAGTATAACATTTATAATAAACTTGTTAAAAGGAAATCTTAAATCATTTACTTACATCATGGAAGCATCACCATTTCTAAAGTGATTTACTACAATATGAAGGGAAATCCCCATGATATGAAAAATAAGATTTAAAATCTATATCTGTAATACTTGGACTGTTTATCAAAATATGAAACTGTCTATGTGCTAGCCATCCATGATCCTGACCTTATTTTGCACTGTGGACATTATTTCATAATTTCCACAGCCAATTCATTTCTTGGTAGCTTCTAAATCTGTCTTTACAGAACACTGTTTCAAAACATTTTATAATGGGTTCTCAAGTAAGGCCTTGAAATATATAAAGGTCACAAATGAATAGATGTTACTGGACTTGAAATGATTATCACTAGTCTTACCCAACACAAGAAAATAATAAGTATCATTATTTTACTAGTGTAGGCAGTTTTACTAGCATTGCCTCTTAGATTCCTAAAGACAGAACTGACCTTGATGAAAGGTAATAATTGCTTCTTCTCTGAGATATGGACAAGTTAAATTAAAAATATAATAAATTGATAATACAAATATTCAATCATATTTGTTCATTCTTAATAGTGGATATATAGATAAGTGAAATATTAATTTTAATATAATTATATATGCTGAAATTATTTTGTAATTCAAAACATAAAACCCACTTTACAAATATAGTATACCCTTAGTTGCAACTTTAAAAAAAATTTTAAAAAAATTATCTAAAATATCACATAGGCCACAGGTCAAATCAGCAGTTTAAATTGGTAAAAATATTATTATAAAACATTACAATTGGGGAAAACTTCATTCAACATATTTTATGGTGTTTTCAGTAGATGTCATATTTTGTTCTAAGTACTAAAGGACCTAGCAGTGAGTAAAACAGACAAAAATCTCTGTTCTTATAAGGCTATGTTATAGAGTAGGGAAATAGAGCATAATAAGAAATAAACAACATTCACTGAATGTTATTTGGTAGTTAGGACAATGGAAAAATTAGAGTTGGAAAGGGAAGGCTGAAAGAATTTTTAAAAGTTTAAAGAATAGTCAAGAAAGTCCTCACTGAGAAACAAATATTTAAATAAAAGCATAAAGTGAAAGAACAAGGTTGATATCTGCATATCTGTGGAAATAGGGCCCAATTAGAAGAAATAGTCAACAGAATGTTTCTAACGAAGATGATTTTGAAGACTTACAATGATACCAATGTGCCTAGAACTGCATGAACAGGAGGGAGAGTTGCAGAAAATGATTTTATAGACTTGAGGGAGATCTTTTAGAGTCTTGTAGCCTGTTTATTGTTGTTGTTGTTTTACTGTGAATGAAGTAATTCATTAGATGTTATTAACAAAAAGTATCATAATTTAATAATGTTAATAGGATTGTTCTGGCTGCTAGAATAAAGCATAGAGTAGTTTGACCAACATTATAAATGGGAGGGTGTGAAAGGTAGTTTATTGCTTGGTCTATATTGAAGATGGAGCAAACTGGATTTATGGTTCAGTTAGATTTAGAAATTAAAAGAAAAAAGTTAAGAAATACAACCCTATTTTTGCTCCTGGCCATGGAAAAATGAATTTGCATTTGCCAAGATGGATAAGAATGCTAGAGTGAAAGTTTTGGTTGGGGAAATATCAAGATTTGTTTTCAGACATAATAAAGTTGGTAACAGTGTTAGAGTAGGCAGATAGCCAGAAATTAGCAGGCAAGTGAGCCCCTGGGAAAAGAAGTCCTGGAGATGCTGCCCATTGACAGGAAAAACAAACAAACAAACAATGGTGACACCGGCTACTTCTGGACTTATGGTTGAGCTCCTCCGACCCTGAAAAGGACTTATCAGGCCCTAGCCAGAGATAACCACGGAGGGACTTACCCGCTGATGAGCATGCACATCCTCCAATTACACCCTGGAGTAGGCTTTTTCTCATTAAAATAGTAAAATACACACCTCTGGGTGGAGATTTTAAATGTTAATGAGACATGCAATGTGCATACTAGCATGTACAACCACAGAGCATGTGTGCCCAGAGGGACCGCCTAAAACATGATTGCAAGTGACACCCCCTTGTGTCCCTTCATGAATAACTATGTAAGATTCTCATAAACAGTCCCCTAGCACTAGCTGCTACTGGCTCATTCTCTTTCAGCAACCCTCTCTGACTCATCTTTTAGAACGTACTGTCTCTTTAAATAAACATTGCTACTGCTATGTTTTCCAGTGGGACTAGCCTGGGCGCCTTTTCCAGCTAGCTCAGCCCACTCCTCTCTTGGAGTGTACTCTTCTCTTCTTAATAAACATTTTGCTTACATTACTAATCGTCTCTTGGCCAAATACTTTCTCCCAAGTTAGACCAGAACCCAAGATACTCTGCACCCCTCGCAGTAATAAAGGATTTTTAAGAAGACTAGGTTTTACCATTCACTGTTAAATAACCTACACCACCCCTCCTCCACCATCCCCCCCCAAAAAATTCAGATGAAATATATAAAACAAATGTTTTCACAACACTATCAAGCAACAAATGACAGTGATTCCAGAGAACTAAGAAATAAATGAGGTGATTCATGTGTTTAACCTAACATAATCCCTCGGGAAATATTCCAGACCATAGCCCAGAGGGAGAGAATCCAGGCAAGGTCTGTCACGTTGGCGTTTGAGCAAAAGTAGCTGATAGTCCAGGAAAACCAAGACGGCTGGAGTGCGTGAGACAGAGTACCAAAGAAAAGAAAATTGTACAGAGAGAACACTCCAAAGATGTACCAACTCTTCCCTCATATTCAACACAGTACTAGTCAATGCTTGTATAAGAGAAAAGTAATCAAGGCCTGGGAGAGAACCACCAGATAAGATCAAAGAGAATTGTTGACAGTGCACACTTAGGGCCTGATAGAATACCTTTTTCCACCAGCCAGACTGTATCACTCAATGGTACGTTGTTAAGAATGCTAGAATGGGCCGGTCACAGTGGTTCACGCCTGTAATCCCAGCACTTTGGGAGGCCGAGGCGGGTGGATCACGAGGTCAGAAGATTGAGACCATCCTGGCTAACATCTCTACTAAATACACAAAAAATTAGCCGGGCGTGGTGGCGGGCGCCTGTAGTCCCAGCTACTCCAGGAGCTGAGGCAGGAGAATGGCATGAACCCGGGAAGCGGAGCTTGCAGTGAGCCGAGATCACACCACTGCACTCCAGCCTGGACGACAGAGCAAGACTCCGTCTCGTGGAAAAAAAAAAAAAAAAAAAAGAATGCTTAGAATGGTCCTGTTCCAGCAGTAGGATTAACTAGACTTAGAATAAACATTGCTCAGATTTCCCCTGACAAATTTTAAAAGCAACACCTAAGGAGATCAAAGTGTTCCCAAGTAACTTAAGTCCATTTTAGAGCAAAGCTCTAGAAAACACACACAAAAATCTAGGACTCAAATTAAAATTCATAACAGCGGTATAAATAGAAACAACAAATTAAAGGCATGCAAAAGAGCAGGAAAATACAACCCATTTTACAAAATGTAATATCCATTTCTAATTAAAACATCATCAATGTAGCAATAAAAGGAACATTTCTCAACTTGACAAAGGGGTCTATAAAAATCCTACAATTATTATACTTAACGGTGAATGACTGGATACTATCTTAGAGAGATTCTAAGCAAGATAGAATGTCTACTTTCCCAACTTTATTCAACATTGTGTTGGAGGTTCTTGCCATTTCTAGTCATGGCAAGAAAAAGAAATAAATGCATAAAGATTCTAAATTAAAATTAGAATTGTCTTTTTTTACATGACATGATCACCCATTAGAAAATTTAAGGAAATCTAGTAAATCGGACAAACAAAACAAACTAAATCCTACAAGAAGTGAGTTTAAGTGAAAATATGAGACATATGAGATTAATATTTCAAAAAATCCAAAGATCAATATACAAAAATTGGTTTTTGGTTGAGCAGCCATGAAAAAATAAAACTCAAGTGAAATAATACTCTAAATCCAATTAAAAAATATAAAATTTGTTGGAATAAACGTGACAAAAGATGTGCAAGATCTTTACATTGAAACCTTCAAAACTGAGCTGATGGAAATTGAAGAGGACTTAAGTAAATGTAGAAATCTGCCATGATTATGAGTCATAATATTCAATAATGTTAAGATGTCAATTTTCTTTTAAATTGACTTGTACATTCAATATAATCCCAATCAAAATCTCACAAAGCTTTTCTTACATAAATTGAGTAACTGATTCTAAAATTAACATAGTAATCCAAAAAACTCTGTATAACCAAAACAAGTTTGAAAAAAAAGATGGAAGACTAACATTACCTAACTATAAGACTTTGAAATCTACATCAATCAAGACAATGCTATTTCATAAAGATAAACTTGCAGATCAATGAAATGGTTTGCAGTGTCCAAAAGGAGACCTGGCATTCATACACAACTGAATTTCACAATGGCAATAAGGCAATACTAAGCAGAAAGTGTATTCTTCTCATTGATATGCTAAAGCAATCACATACACATATGAATAAAACAACTCACCTGTATCTTACAATTTTTTTTTTTTTTTTTTTTTTTTTTTTTTTTTTTTTTTTTTTTTTTTTTTTTTTTTTTTGAGACGGAGTCTCGCTCTGTCGCCCAGGCTGGAGTGCAGTGGCCAGATCTCAGCTGACTGCAAGCTCCGCCTCCCGGGTTCCCGCCATTCTCCTGCCTCAGCCTCCCCAGTAGCTGGGACTACAGGCGCCCGCCACCGCGCCCGGCTAGTTTTTTGTATTTTTTTGGTAGAGACGGGGTTTCACCGTATTAGCCAGGATGGTCTCGATCTCCTGACCTCGTGATCCGCCCGTCTCGGCCTCCCAAAGTGCTGGGATTACAGGCTTGAGCCACCGCGCCCGGCCGTATCTTACAATTTATATAAAAATAAAATCAAAATGGATCACAGATCTAAATGAAAAATAAAATGATTCAAAACTTACAGAAGAAGCTATGGAGGAAATCTTTATAACTTTGGGTTGGGTAAATGTTTCCAAAGTATAACATCAAGAGCACTATCCATAAAGGAAAAATAATGAGTTGTATTTTAAAATTTCTGTATTTTAAAAGACACTGTTAAAAGAATAGAAACACAAGCCACACACTAGGATAAAATATTTTCTAATTACATCATAGAAAGACTTCAATCCACAATATTAAAAAATTACTTTCAAAACTCAATAATGGGAAAACAAATATTCCAAAGGAAAAATTAACAAAAGATTCGAAAAGACGTTTCAGCACAGAAGGTGTAGCACAGCCAATAGGTACCTGAACAGATGCTCAACAATATCTACACATTAGCCCAATGCAAATTAAATCCACAATTAGATAACCAATACTTGACTAGCTATAATTTTAAAAGATAGATTTTTCAAGTCATTGTTGAGGATATAGATAAACCGAAATTCTTATAAACCACTAATGGAAGTGTAAAATTTATACAATCTTGGAAAAAAGACTGTCAGTTTGTATAGCATTAAACATATACCTCCCATATGATACAGCCATCCTACTCCTTGATATTTACCTCAAAAAATGTAAGCCCATACAAATAATTGCATAATTGCACACAAAATTTATAAAATATTAACCTGAAATTATATTTATAAAATACATTTAACATTATATAATATAATTTATTATAGCTATAATATGGATTATATTAATTGATTTCAATATATTATATAATTATTTATATTATAATAATATATTATATATATTTATATTAACCCTGTATATAGTTATATATTATCATATATATCAATTTATATTATAATATTAATTTATTTTCTATTAATGTTATTTTTATATGTAAAATATAATATAAGTATATTATATTATAAACTTAATTATTGAAAATATAATTTATATTATATATAATAAATATATAATATGTATTTATAAAATAGAATCTATAATAATCCAAAACTGGGGGGATGAGAAACAAATTATTGATATAATAATATAATAAGCAGCTTAATAACAAACAAATTGTAGTATTTCCATACCATGGAATACTACTCAATGATAAAAATGAATGAAGTATTGACATGTGTAGCAACATGATTGAATCTCAAAGTAATTACACTGAGAGAAAGAAAATAGTCACAATGGAGTATATATTGTATGATTACATTTAGCTGAAATTCTAGAAAATACAGTCTAATCCATAGTGGTAGAAAACAGACCAGTTGTGAACTGGGGAACAAGGCTGGGGGTGGGGTTGCGATAAGAAAAGGAAGGAATGGAAATGAGGTATTACAAAGGGTATGAGGGAAGGGAGTAATATATATATTAAATATCCTGGTTTTGGAGGTGGTTTATGGATGTATACATATAAATATATTAAATTATATGCTTGAAGTAGGAGCATTTTCTTTTAAGTGATTTTTACCTCAATAGATCTGATAATTTATTGATATACTTATTAGACTTCCAAATTACACTGTCAAAAAGATAGTTTGGTGTTCAAGGAAACGTTATAGGCAGGGCACATAAATGCTAAATATATCAAATATAGGTCATGTTTAAAGTGATGGAAATTGATATGACATGAGGATAGAAATAAAAAGAAGTGATCCAAGGACCGTGTCCTGGAACCCTCTAAAATTTAGTTTTAAACAATGAAGAACTAGAAAATGTGACTGAAAAGGAGTATCTGGTGAAGGAGATGAAAATTCGAGAGTGGGGTGTCCCGGAAGCCAACTGATACAATTATTTTAAAGGTGAGGAAATGATCAATTGTGTCAATTGCACCTGACAGCAATTCATCAAGTAAGATGAAGATACAGGATAATAGGACATGTACGCCGAGATCATTGGTCCTGAGGATCAAGAGGCAGAATCCTGAAGAGTGGAGTATTGACTGGACAATGTTCAAGACAGACACTGAAGCAATAAAGGAGAAAAACCTGAGAGGAAGGAATAAAAATGATATAGTAGAAAGGAAAAAAAATATTGATCCTGGAGACAGAGGACAAATTGTAACTATTTCAAGTCCTGCTGCTCTGAGCTCAGAGACTGAAAACACAAGGAGCTAGGTGTGGTGAAAGGAAAGTGGTTTGATTAATCAAAGGCTGGTAGCTCGGGAATGGCCAGGCTCATGACTTCAAAAGACCATTCCAAATTTGTGGGGTGAATGAAGGGGTTTCGAAAGGGTATAGACACCACATTCCTTCCTTTAAAACGGGTTTAGACACCACATCCCTTTCTTTAGAACAGAAGGGCACCAACCCCTAGGGCATGGACCATTACTGGTTAGTGGACTGTAGGAATTGGGCCACAGAGCGGAAGATGAGCAGTGACAGAGCATTACTGCCTGACTTCTGCCCCTCCTGTCAGATGAGTGGTCGCATTAGATTCTCATAAGAGCATGAAGCTTAATATGAACTGTGCATGCAAGGGATCCAGGCTGTGCATGCTTTATGAGAATCTAAACAATGTCTGATGATCTGAGGTGGAACAATTTCATTCAAAACCATTGCTGCCACCCCCCACAACTCCATCTGTGGAAAAATCGTATTCCACGAAACCATTCCCTGGTGCCAAAACAACTGGGGACTGCTGCATTTGAAGGAAAAGGTGTGGAAAATATGTAGGAGTAGTGCAGGAGGATGTGGGACTACGTGTCTTGTTTCATGGTTATGTTGGGTAATTGCCTGTCTGGAGGTCTGGTTTGCATCATGCTGACTCCGGCCCAGTAGTGGTAGTGGTGTAATTCCCTCTAAGCAGGGAGATTTCATGGCTGGGTCTCTCTGCCTGATTTGCTTCAATATTGGCCCTTGGAATTTCTAAGTAAGCACATAATTAGATAAGCAGGCACTGTTCAATGGAAGTGCTTGTTGGGAAAGGGAGAAATAAATTGTTTCAAAGCGTTATTTGAAGTTTGAAAGCAAGAAAGGAAAAATAAGTTTTAAAATGCATTGTGAGACTGGAATACTAGGTTACAAAATGATGAAATGATATTCCTGAGAGGAAAGAGTTTGTTCACAAGGAAAGGAGTTATGAATAGAGTATATTCATAGCATCAGGTGGAAAGGCAGAGCACATCATCCAAATGTGGGTGGGCGGATAGATGTGTTGGCAGGAGCTTCGAGTTTTCTGATCCATTTTTCTTAAGGAAGCAGGAGAAAGCTCAAAATATAAAAGTGAGAATAGGAAAGTGTACTTCTTAATTTGATGAAAGATAAGGAAAGAAACAGACAAGATACAGAGTTAACAGACTATGCAAATACAAGGGAAAACAAGGCCCACTTGTATTCAGAAATATAGATTTAAAGTGAGATTTTGTTTAAATTTCTTTAAAAAATATTTTCTATGTAAAAAAATCATTTTATTTATTTTGTTTTATTTAACAAAATTGCATATATTTATTGCATAAAACATGTCTTGAAATATGAATACATTGTGGAATGACTAAGTTGAGCTTAAAATATGCATTGTCTCACATACACATCATTTATTTGGGTAAAGAGAGCACTTAAAATCCACCCTTTTAGCAACTTTCAAAAATACAATGCATTGTTATAATCTACAGTCCCATATTATACAATAAATCTCTTGAACTTTTTTCTCCTATGTAATTAAAATTTTATATCCTTTCACCAGCTGAGTTTAGTGTTCAACAAAGTTTTAATAAGTAATAAAACAAATACTCTAAATGATTTGCATTTTATGAAATAAAATTAACGCCATGATTTATGTATGCTTTCCCTACCTTAAGTTTGATTATATTGTTTATATTTTATTGAAATATATGCTTGTTTTGAGATATTTTATTTCAAGAATACTGTCATCCTTCACACTGACAGAAGAGTCATCTGAATGGCATGTTGTTCTTTAAAATAGTGCTTAATTAAATGCATTCACTAAAGAGGACACAGTTTTTCAAACAACTGAAAAGACTCTAGAAACTGGTAATGTCTAATATACAAAGTTTAAGTTGAATTTACTTCCATTACCTCTCTGTTATTATTCAATGTAAGAGTAGGCAATCAATGCAAATGTAATAGCAAAAATGCTGGTGCAATATCTTTCAGAACTATTTTATTTCCATCTACAGACTTTTAGACTGCTAATTATGAGTTATAATGAATATTAGGATTAATTATGTGATAATATTTAGCAACATAATTAATAAAATTGAATGACATAATTGATTTGAATAGCTAATTATGCCCTAATCTTAGTAATTCTGAATCTAGGTTACCAAGATTTAAATACAGAACTAATGTTTAATAAGATAGGTGTGACTAATTAAAATGGAAAGCTAAACTAATTCCTTCATATTTTATATGATCCTTTACCATTTTTACTGATGATATAATGATTAGAAATGTGAATCAGGTACATTCTAATATATACATTGTTCAAATAATAAAATGCCACTTACAAAAGTTCAGACGAAATTTTTAATATTTGTGTTGGAGGTATCAAGTATTTATAAAACCATTAAAAGAGAGCTTTTCTGTGTGTGTAACATTTTTGTTCATATATAAAGAGTATTGCACAGATAGATGAAAATTAAAATATACACTTAGAATATAAAAGGTTATCGTGAAATAAATACATTAGGCATTCCCATTTAAAAGGAAGCATAGAAAGAACTGCAATATGTGTAAATATCTTATAAAATTATTGTACATTTTTATAGGCCCAAAAGTTGAATGTTTCAGAATAATAAATTTTATTTTTTGAGACAGAGTCTTGCTCTGTTGCCTGGGCTGGAGTGCGGTGGTGCAATCTGGGCTCACTGCAACCTCCACCTCCTGGGTTTAAGCGATTCTCCTGTCTAGGCACGCGCCACCATACCTGGCTAATTTTTGTATTTTTAGTAGAGACGGGGTTTCGCCGTATTGGCTGGGCTGGTCTCGAACTCCTGATCTCAGGTGATTCGCCCACCTCAGCCTCCCAAAGTGCTGGGATTACAGGCATGAGCTTGTAATAATAATAAAAATAAAAGCCTCAGAATAATAAACTTTTAACATTCCAATTTTACATGCTATGCATTTTTGTAAAATATTGTCTCTGCTAACTTATATATTTAGTCTGTTAACGTAAGGAAACTAAAAAACTATAAATATGTTATCTATATATTCTTGTGGTTTATTTCATGCTCTATAGCTTCTTGAAATATTATTAAACATACTGTACAGATTTTTTTTCTGATAGTAGAACTTGAGTAATTGATAGTTTCGTTTACCTGCATTTAATACATTTAATTAAACGAGTAATTGTTGTGGGAAATGGTAGCCTGACAGGGCAAGTGTGACTATCTTGACATCTCAGCATTGTGTTTTTTCTTATGTATTCCTAACTTGGTATTAAGCAATAATTATTTAAACAACTATTAAAATACAGACAAAATAAGACATAATCCTTTTCATATCATAGATATCCAATTTGCTATCAAATTTATATTAAATATAAAGGAGTTTATAAAGTGAGTATTTCCTATGTCACAGCCTTTTCATAGAATTATAGGATTTTATCTAGTCAATTGTGTTTTGATACAAAAGATACGTGAAATTCATTTGTAAAATGGGTTTTCTAATAATGCAAACTGTTCACATGATTTTCTTTATGAGCGTATACTAATGCCATCAATTCACCATTGTATGTCACTTTTTATGGGTAGTAGATTTCACGGAATGAGATTCTTATGCTTATATTTTTTATCTGAGCATTTCTTGCATGATATTGAAAACCAAGACCCAACCAAACAAAATTCAGGGAATAAAAGCAAAACAAAATAAAATCACAGAAAAAATAAAATAAATATAATTTCTCATAAGTCCCGGCTGACTTCATCTGCACTTCCATTTAAAAGGTGCTTCATTTGCTGCTTTGTTTTCTTCAGAGTTCTTGATCTGTAGAGAAATGTACATATAGGAATTAATAAAAAGCACATATTAATTTTGTATCATTCTCTCAAAGATTTGATTGCTTTGCCTAATCCCCAAATAACTCCTATTCCATCACTTTTATGATACAGTTTAATACAATTAGTACACAAGAAGTTGAATTCAATCTCATTATAAGCACCGTAGTGAGCAAAAAATATCCATTCTGTAAGGATCTGTTTATTTTACAAGTAGAAACAAAATCTCTATGGCTTCTCTGCAGTACTACTTCTTCTTGCAGTTTGGAAAGTCACTTCCCCAAAGAAGCATTTTTACTAGCTAGGGAATTTTTTTAACTACTTACTGAAATTAAATGTTTTGTTGGCATGGATTTGATTTACCATCCTTTTGTCCTATGAGATAAAATAAAAGGAACAAAATGACTCTAGTTTAACACACTCATCACATATGTGAATTTCTGTTGTTTCTATCATTTAATCACTAATTTCATTTCCTTAAAGCAGTGAATCCTTATTTTGAAGTATTTTCCAGTTTCTAAGGTGACTCTGAGAGTACAGAATAACAAGAGCCATAGTACAGATACAGAATACAGAAATATGGGTTTTTGTCAATGAGCTAACATCATTGAGGGCTTAAATGTTTAATATGATTTGCAAATATTATCTCATATTACCTGAGATAATAGATGGAATTCTTGTTTTATTTTTTTATTTATATTTTTTACAATTTGTTTATATAAAAATAACTTTATAACTAAAAGTTAACCAGTAGGTAAAGTAAAAGTAAAACCATAGAATAATTGTTTTTTGTTTTAGATATTTTTCACCCACAAAACTCAATTTCTGCACTGACCTGGTTTTCTCCAATTTTCCATTACTTTCTTTTGATGCTACAATTTGATGATGAGGTTATTTGTGCTTTTGTCTTTAAAATTTATAAACTTTTCTCCAGATTTTGTTCAAAATTTTCATCATCCATGAAGACTTCATATTCCATGAAAAAATTACCTTATTCTACTGCCTATAATATTTATTTTCATGTTTCTGCACTCAAATTGCACATAATCTTCTCCCAGTGGTATTTACCTGCTGTCTAATTATTTTATGTTCTTATTTTCTCCCTCAAACTAGCTTACAAACTTTGGGAGAAAGCTGTGTCTCTTACAGAGTCCCACAGCTACTACCAAAATGATTTTAAAATAAAATTAATTGATTCATTTCTCTTTAGCAAATATAAAATAATACCAATAATATTTTTGATTTTCTTTGTAATATTCAAATAAATTATTCAAAGTCTTTTGTAAAATTTAACTCAGTATTACATCCAGAATAGGTCTCATTTTGCTCAAATACTAACAATACAAAAATATATTGAGAGATATATCATTTGATTTCTAAATTTCTTTAATTAAATACACCTGTTGTAACTTTGCCAAAGACTAAGATAAGCAATCACTGTATTTGAGCCTTCTGTCTCCAGTGAGTGCATTGTAAATCCCAGCATCACATATTAATCCCATCACATTAATAAGATGTGCTGGATGCACAAACAAAGTTAATGATTGTCGTATTTGAAATACCCTAAAAGAAAATTATGTTTGTCATTGGAGCCTCTGAAAAAATTATAGGACATGGTCATGTGACCTGATGTGCTTTATATTCCAATGGCAGAGTGAACTTAACCCTATAACCAATATTATGAGGACTATTCTAAAGCTATTTTTTTTTCCTGGAATATAAGGCTTAAGATACTTACGTAGGTGTTTTCTGTACTTTTCTTTTAGAATCTCAAAATCTCACTATTGTGGAGTTTTGTTTGTTTGTTTTGTTTGTTTCTAAGAGAAACATCATTGATAAAACCAGAAGACATACTCATTTCTGTGTATCTTGCTGTTACTAATATGAACCCACAATTTGGTTGGCATGGTGCCAGGGTATAAACTGGCTCATTTCTCTGTTTCCAGCTTGCCTTCTTCAAAATATCTTTGTCTGTGTTTACTCCTTAAAAGACTCCAGGTTTTAAATATTCAACAAATAGTTGTGCTACCTCTAAAATGCGTTACTTTAAAACATTACTCTCTCTTTGCTACCTCACAGTGTACCAAATCATTCCCAATGGAACTTAAAGTTTGAATATTTTTATCCATATGTGTTCCTCCAAATTTTGGACTCTTCACCATTCCACTATCAATTGTTGCTTCTATTTACTTCTCTTTGTTTATGAATTATACTGACCTACCTAAGTATCTTAAGCCTTATATTCCAGGAAAAAAAAATAGCTTTAGAATAGTCCTCATAATTATTTCAATAATTTCTTATTTTCGTAAGTCTTAAGGCACTAGACTCTCCTTCCACCGTGAACTTACCTGACTAATCCTCACTAAACCCACCCCTCCTCCCACTCAGTGGATGTATCTGCGTTGAAACTTAATTTTGCTGACTGAAATTTGGTGATTCTAAATTCATGACTGGGTTCTAAGTGGCTGTTTAGTTTTGTCTTCTCTTCTTCCACAGGTTCCCAGCAAACTCCCCAGATTGCTATTTAATATTATCTTCTGCTTTTAAACCTTCAAATCTCTCTCACAGCCCTCTGACTCCCAGCAGAAGACTATTCACTTTCAAAAGCAAATTTACCAAACATGCTTATCTGCTTACCCATATTTCTGCCTTTCTTCCTGTCACAATGAAGAAACTGCTCCTGTTTTAAAGATCATAGCAATTACTTTTGCCCTGAATCTCATTTTTATTTTCTACTTAAGGCTTTTTCTTATGTGATGACTCATTCCTACCTGATCATTCTGTTCTTTCTGTACTGCAGCATCATTGCCATCAGCATAAAAACAGGTTGCATATTTTACATCTGAAAAATGACAGAACACTCTTTACCTTCGTGTCCGCTCTTTGAGCAGACATGTTCCTCTGCAGTAGTTCTCAGCGATGTTTCTTGTTGGAATTACTTATCCTCACTGACTCCTACTACCTCATCTGCTGTTCTTTTATAGATCTCTAAGAATGAGGATAGGTTTCTACACTACAACCTCTCTCAAAATTTCTCTTTTTGAAAAGTTAATACAGTTTAAGAAGTAAATTTAATTTTTACTTATTTTGTAGAAACAAGGTCTCACTCTGTCAGCCAGGTGGTTGTGCAGTGGCATAATCATATCTCACTGTAGCCTTGAATTCATGGGCTAAAGTGATCCTCCCATCTCAGCCTCCTGAGTAGCTAGGATTATAGGCATTCACCGCCATGCCCAGCTAATTTTTAAATTTAAAATTTTTGTAGAGACAGGGTTTTATTATGTTTCTGAGTCTGGTTTCAAACCCCTAGTTATAAGTCGTGAAGAGTATGGTCGGGCAAGTACTCTGGGTGTTTTTCAGTGGCTCTCAAATGTGTAAGACGAGCTCAAATTTTTGAAGTGCTGGCAAGCACCAAAAATTTCTTCATTACACCTATCGTCACTTACACGTGTAGTAGTATGTGAATGTGTATTACTTATTTTCCCTACTAAAATAAAAATTTCATATTGGCAGATAATTTTGTCATATGTATTTATATATATTAGGCTCATTTCTTATTAAAATTAATTTTTAGTTGAATGACTGACTGAATTTAATATTGTACTACCCCAAATCACATTGGAATTATCAGTTCTTTAAAGATTGTTTGCTTTGAAAACCACCAGGCCTCATAAGATAGTTTTCTATAATTTAAAAAAAATCATTGTGTTTAAACTGATAATATCTCTTGGGGTCGAACTTAAGAAAGTATTTTCTTAGAAAATTGTGCAGTCCTCCTAATTTTAAAATCAATTTGTACAGAGTGGTAGAAAATATAGTCAGAATCAAAGTAATGATGTGATGTGCCATCCAGAAACTTCTTCAGGAGTGAGGCACTCATTTTGTCAGATGTTAGGAATATTGCTTGAATGGGACACAACTGAATCCCTCTCCAGTATTTTCTCTCCATAGAAGAAATATTGAAATCCAAGTTTACCCCTCCTTGGCAGCAACCTGCATATGAATGACTAGTTGACAGGGATGTGCAAAAGTCTTATCCTCTTTTCTGAAGTGGAAAATCCCTGAAAGGCCACCAAGCCTTGGTGTTTACAAATGGATTGGCTGACACCTCTGCTGCAGCATCACTGCAGTTCAGCTTCTATGTTTAATCCTACTTTCTGTATTTCTCTCAGTCGTTGTTCTTAAAATTAGTCACAGATCTATAATCTGTGCTGAAATCTGAAATATAATAGGTTATTCCTTAGTCAAACCAAACTATAACAATCCATACTATAGGTTGCTTTAGGAAGCAAACTCTAAAGTGGGACTTTGAGTTGCATCATTCACCAGCCAGCTGTCAGGGAAAACCTCACCATGGCTACAAATACATCATTGATAGTTCCTGACGTAAGATTGCAAAACAATATATACGTATTTCATGGGTGGTAAAGTGGGAAGGGAATCACAGTAAAGAGGAATGTTCTGGCTATTGAAAGATATTAGGCCTTTGAGTAACTATAGTCATTATAAAGGTCATGGTATCAGATATCTCTTTCCGGATTCTCAATGCAACCAGCAACAGACAATGAAAGGTTCAGTATTATTTCTTACAAATGTAAGGTGAAGTGTGATAGCCAGAGAGCTTCCTTGGCAATATATATAATGGAATATATTACCTCCTTGCTATATATACATAACGGAAATTTCCTGCAGCCAGAGGGTCAGGCCCAGGACTTAATCATAAGAGTAATAGGCCGGGCGCGGTGGCTCAAGCCTGTAATCCCAGCACTTTGGGCAGGCCGGAGACGGTCCGGATCACGAGGGTCAGAGATCGAGACCATCCTGGCTAACACGTGCAAACCCCGTCTTCATACTAAAAAATACAAAAATCTAGCCGGCGAGTGGCAGGTCGCCTGTAGTCCCCAGCTACCGGGAGGCTGAGGCCCAGGGAGAATGGCTGCGCGCACCGGGAGCGGAGCTTGCAGTGAGCTGAGCAATCCGGCCACCTGCTACTTCCAGCCTGTGGTGGCAGAGCCAAGTACTCCGTCTCAAAAAAAAAAAAAAAAAAAAAAAAAAGCCAATAAAATCTGCAGAACAAGTTGAAGAATTCTCAATCTTGACAGGTCTTCTACAGCAAAACTAAGCCTTAATTGAAAAGATGCAGGGCCCTAAAACTTAAGGTAAGAAACTATGGGTAGATGTTCTTGAAAACTGCAAATTTTTAGGTTTCCCTGGAGCCTCTGGGCTGAGAGAAGTAGCTCAAAACAGAATAGTAAATGATAGTACTTCCTCTTTGCTCAATGATGGTTCAAAACATCTGTACTGCAGGAAAAGTCTGCGACCTTCTTAAGACCTATGCCCACCTCCCCTCCTGGCCACCAGATCAATAACTAGGTAAAGTCACAAAATAACAAAGCTGGGAAGTGCTAGTCTTTGTAAAGAAAGATCATAACTATACACTCAAAGAGATGTAGTCATCAAAAACATGTAGTAGCAGGAGCTTTGACACAGAGGTAGCCAATTCAAGTGAAATGGAATAGAAAGTTGTTGATTAGAAAACATGTTGCCAGTTAAAGAACTTAACTTTTTGGGAGGAAAACCTAACATACTACTAGGTTGATTCTTGTCAAAAGAGATTGGCATTTTAAATGAGTTAGAAATGCTTTCTCTTGTATGAAAAACGATAGAGAAAAGAATAAAAATGGTAAGACGTCTACTAACATGGGTCTCCTATAAAGTCACATTCTAACAAGGGGCTCACTTTATGGAACAGGAAGTATGGCAGTGGGGATAAATTATGGAATCCATGGATCTCATCATCTAATTTGTTATTCAGAAACTGATGGTCAAATAGACAGATGGAACCATCTTTTGAACATACAGCTCTGCCACCTCTTTAATAATGATACTCTGCATCCACTTAAATCTAGTAGTAAAGAAATTTATTTGGTCTTTAATTATATTATAAAATATGTTCATGTGCATTACACACACATATGTGTGTGTGTGTATATATATCCATATATATATCCATATTATATATCCATATATATCTCCATGTGGATTGTCTTCTTTGTATTATGTTGTCTTGCATTACTTAAGACAGATTTTTTTCATGGTCAATGCTTCCAATAAATAATATTTTTAGATTTCCTAGGATATATAAATAAAAATTCATTTGTATTTTCTTCTCCATTCTTCTTCTCCCTCTCTAACCTCTATTTTTACCTAATATAAATATTTATACTAATATTTAGCTTTAATCACTAAATTATGTTCATATAGATTTTAAGGAATAATACTTTGACATAGTAACCATTTAACCTGAAGTTACAGCAAGCATATCTCTTTTTAACCTTTTCTTCTTCTCATTCTTGATATTTATTAAGTGCATTATGGTATCCAGTTACTATTAACCAGCTCTGCCCTAAGCAATTCAGAGAACTTCTTCAGCATTTAGTGGGTTGTACCTACACTTTCTCCAGCAAGATTGTATAGCAGCTTGGGGAGGTCTTCCTCAACCCTGAGATATTTTTTAGAGCTCTATTTTTACCTTTAAAGTTACACCTCTGATACAGCTAATAAATTTTTATATGAAACTTTCTCTGTTCAAATTACTGTGTCTCCTGAATGAATATTGTTGATATGAATGTATCAGATACTGTTTTCTCTTAGGCATCCTTAGATAAACTTTATACTGAAAGTCCTTCCTCTCATTCTAGGGAGAAGTGCTTGATTCAAACTTTTGACTACTAGTTCCAGCATATTTATTTTCTCCCCATTTTAACCAGCTTCCTCTTTAAAAAAATATCAAACATATGTAGCAGCATTTAAATAAATAATGGTGTTTTCAAATTTGACTGTCTCCTCATTTTGTTTAAAATGTGTTCATGTAGTTGTTTTCTTTTCTTCTCCTTGTTACTCTGTATGACCTAGAGGAAGGTAGATGCTGCCATGTTCCTATTGGAAGACCCACCCAGTAAAGTTCTTTATTTGATTGGAAACCTATTTTATACACTTCTACTTCTAAAATTCAACTAGTTGGACAAGAGTGTCCAGGAAGAAAGTGTGAAGTTAAGGTTTAGGTTTATTGTTAGATTTTTTTTTTTCTGAAATGTTAATAACCTCAGAAACAGAGTAAAAATGGCTATATCTTACACAAATTTGGTATAAACAGATTGATTCCAAAATAAGAACCATTTAGTTAAATATAAAATTCAAGTTGTCATTCCTGAAGAGCTTATCTTAGGGCAAAGCCTTGAAGCTATGCTAGGCAATGATGCCAGTAGATAGTGTCCATGTGGAGATAAATTCTCTGAAAATCTAAAGTGTAGAAGGTGAAAATAATTCATGAATATTTTCATAGGCATAAAAGCACTTATTTAGGAGGTGTGCATACAAAAAACTCCTGCTGAAGAGCAATTGTTTTCACTGTTTATGAACATAGTTTATTGAATGGCTCGTTCTCTATCACCTTTACCTTTACTTTTGTTTCCTAATAAAGGAAACAAAAACACACAAATTGGCATAGAGCATTTAGGTTTACATTAACTGCTACTGCATAGATTTATTACTTTTTTCCAACTGACCCAAATCTTATATTTATCTATAAATAATATGAATTTAAATTTGGTTTTCTGATCCTCTGGAAAAAGAATCTCATATTCTTTCCAATATATTTTTAATTATAAATAATTTTGTTTCTTAGAGCAGATGTTTTCTGTATAAAATTTCTCTTTAATTCTTTTTGGCCTTCAATGCAGGTGTAAAACATATAGATAGTGATGTTAGATAATATTTAAGCTCTACAAAGTTTAAGTTCCGCAAAGGATATGGAACTATGCTTTGTCACTATAGTAATGAACATTTTATAAATTGGAAATATGAATGATAGAAAATATTATACTCATAGTGGCAGATTTTAGCCTATCCAGAAAATTACTCTGTAACGATGACAAATTATGATTAGGGAATGGACGGGGGCTCTAGTTTTAATAATAAATAACTAATAATTACAGAAAAATGAATCATGAAGGAAAACATGGAGACTATCAAGGGAATTAGATCATTGTTGAAAAATAGAAAATTTATACTTTCGTCAGAGGAAGACATTCAGAAGTTGGGAAAGGGAAGGGTTGAGGTGAAACGCGAGTTCATTTTTGGATTTATTGAATTGTATTCACATGGTAATAGTCCCTGTAGTCTATTAAGAGTTTGTAGTGAATAAAGATATCCCTTACCAAAATAAAATCCAAGGTAGATTCCATTGCTGGAATAACCTGCTTAATATATATCAGAGTCCAAGAATATAATACAGACCAGGTCAGGCATTGCAATTGTGAAGTGGGGAAATTAAAAATAAATAAAAGAACTAAGCTAGAAAGGTAAAAATCAGTAGAGAGTAAAAAGAAAATGTGATAGCAACCTCTTCTCAGCTAAGAATAAGTACTAAGTACTCAACATTATAAAACAAAGACGTTTTCATTTTTTTATAGCACCATTATATCCATAGGTTGACAATCACAATGAATATTGGTGGCACTAGATAGTATACAGTAACAGGATTGGTGAGGCATAAAATAACAGATAGAATGCAATGGAATTAGCAGAACATCATGATTGAGACTGAAGCACAAAAGAAAAAAAATACCTATTTGAGGGAGTTTCAGGATATCAGCCCAATACAGCTGAAAAGCATTCAAAGTACTTTGTCCCTACTTGCTCAACTGGAAAATGATGAGGTTGAGCTAGAGAGCTCACAAACACTCCAGCTTTAATGTTCTTTGATACTATCCCAAAAATTAGTAATTTGCTTCATAGGATTTCATACTCAAAGGCAGATATCATAAAATACCATAAGAAAAGTGACTATATAAGGAAATAGAAAATCTTTCTTGAGTCTACTTGCTTAAATATATCCCTAAATTTCACTTTTAAAAAGTCATTGTTCAGGCCAAAGCATGATGGGTCACACCTGTAATCCCAGAACTTTGGGAGGCTGAGAACGGAGGATCTCTTGAGCCCAGGAGTTCAAGACCAGCCTCAGCAACATAATGACAGCCCTTCTCTTAACAACAACAACAAAATAGTCATTATCCAGAGGGTAATCAGGAGACATTCATTGCTTTGTTTTGATTGTAAATAATGAAGTCTTGGGGGAAAACAAATAAATATTGTCATAAGCTTAGTGTAGTTTAACAAACATTTAAGATATTATACTAATTCCCAAGGCTACAAATACGAACATTATATAATTTGGTACCTAAAGTGATTTATAATCTGTTAGTACTATAAAGAAAACTATATTGGTTTAAAAATCTGCTTTAGTATATTAGGTCTTAATTAAACTAGGTTTATATAAAATCTGTTTATACTTTAAAACATTTGTATGACATCAAGAACATTCAAGATGAAATGGGTTAAAACCAAATGGCCAGAAATGTAGAGTAAATAGTAAAATACAAATTAACTGCAGAAAATAATAACATGTGGACAAAGCACTAAGAGAAATTCCTTTTGAAGGAGCACATTTAAAATGCTATACAAACTAATAAAGACATTTTACTTTTGTAAAAAATGATGATGGGATAAGAAATTAAGGGGATGTCCCAAAGCCTACAACTTTTAAGAAAAATGAAAATCTAAAAGAATTTGAATACAGTAAAAATCGACTACATTCTGAGACTACCTGTCACTCTTTGATGGTTCAGAATCTGAACTTTAATGTACAAAGCAGAGGAGACAACAGACTGGTTTTGTTAAAATGAGAGTCTCCAGATTTAAGTTCAGATCCATGAAAGGGATCTGAAAAAGGTGCTCTAATTGCTTGAAGTAAAATAAATCTTGTTCCATCTAGAGTGTCATGCTTTAGCTCTTGTTGATTCTCTCTTGGTCCTAAATAAACCACTCACTTATGTAGGCGAATTGAATCTATAAATATAGTCCAAAACCCCAACTCTACAATTTGGTTAAAAGAGTACCCAGGTTGGAGTGCACCTAAGTATCAGGCAAAAGTAAATAAAAAGATTCTGGAATAATGTATCTTAAAGTTAGGTTGAATAGAACCCCCTCACAGAAAATGTTTCAGAAATACTCTATTCCAGAATATCAAAACACAAGAAAAAAATCTATTGCAGACTAATAGTTCTCTAAAATATATGGATATAGGAAATTCTAAAATAAAATTATTTCAAATGTTATACTAAGCAAATGAAAATCTGAAGTGGTGTGATAGGCCAAATTGTGTTCCCACCCTCCACCTGCAAATTTGTAGGTGGAAGCCCTAAGCCTCCATATGACTGTATTAGAGTTATGGTTCTTAAGAAGGTGATTAAGGTTACAAGAGGTCACAAAGTGTGGATCTCTTTTAAGAAGAAGAGTCACTAAGGTTATCTATCCACCGTGTGAGGACCCAGAGAGAAGGCAACCATCTACAAGCCAGCAATTCAACTCTGACGAAAAAACCCAGCCATGCTAGCCAACTGACTTCAGACTTCACATCTAGACTGAGCTTAGACTGATCCAAAAACTGATCTTCCAGTCTCCAGAAGTGTAAGAAAATTCGTCTCTTTTAGTCTATAGGTGTTTTGTTATGGCATTACAAGCTGATTAATACAGATGGCATATCAGTTTAGGTCCAATCAGGAGAAAAAAATTACATAGTAATTTGAAAAAGAGAAGCTTAACATCAAAATTATGAAGTGTAATGGAACATTGGGTTAATGAGTGATTAGAAAATAAGTAAGGAGAACGCTAAAGAATATAGAATCAAAGATAAAAGGAACAGCCATTACCAATAGGAATGAGGTAAAACATGCATGGAAGAGTCTCTGTAACCCAGGGCTGAGGTTCAGATCCTGCTGAAGAGGCATGGCCATAGCTTACTGGATGATAGAGAAGTGAATCACTGTGGTGCTGCACTATGAAATGTGTTGAAAACCCACTCTCTAGGGTGCCAGGGAAGGACCAGGGGGACTCTGCTACAGAAGACAATAAGATAGATGCTGGAGGAAGACATGGGCTACTCAGTACTGCTGACCACTGTGAAGGATGAGGGGACTAGAGAGGCCCATGTGCATTACATGAGCCAGGGTTGGAAAGAAATCAACACATTTCTTTGATGGAAAGAAATTCCACATTCCATGGAAGCTTGCCAAGTGAATAAACTCTTTATTCCTACAGTGTCTCGTTAGGATAGTCCACCCACCAAGCTTAACATAGTGCCAACAGGAAAAGAAAAAAAAATAGTTGAGGGCCATATATTTATTTTCACAAAGCATCAATACATACATATTTGAAGCAGAGAGGCAATGCATCCATAACTAAAATTCCTGGTATAATAGCTATATTGATGTATGAAATCTTAAAAAACAAAATTTTTAACAGAGGCAAACAGTAATACATAGGAATAGAAATTTCAATTCACTTGAACAGTGTTAGCAATTCCAAGTAAACAAACTTTTCAATGTACCAAATAAGTTAACTTGAAAATATTTGAGGAAAAAGTTAATATAACTCCAAAGAGAAATGAATAGTTCCATAATTGTTGTGGAATAGCTCCATAATTGTGGAATATTTTAACATATTTTTCTTTTTAGTAAAAAGTGAAGAGATATAATAGTAGTTTGACTGTAAAGGATTTGAAAAACGACATTAAAAAATACTAGGAGATATACAGAGAACATTATATTCCATGCTTGTAGAACATAGTTTTATTATTCACAAGTAGTACATGTACAAAATAATTGACTACATACAAGCTAATAGCACAAGTTACAAACTTTAAAATATTGAAGGTTACGGATCTTATCCAACCAAAAGAAAGTCATTCAGAAATCAGAAATAAATCGATAACAGCAAAGATAAATTCCATCTGTTTGAAAACTAGAAGATGTTATCCTCAAGAACATATGGGTCAAAGAAGAAATGGTAATCAAAATTAAAATATGCTTAGAATTGAATAAGAGTTAAAACAGTAAATATCAAATTATGCGTGACACTGTTAAAGCAGTACTTTAGAAGGAAAATACCAGGTATCCAGGTTCCAAGGTTCCTTGAAATCAAAAAACAAAAGGCAGGTGAACTATTTTCTCTGCCAGTTGCATATAGAGAATATTAACAGAAAATGCAAAAAAACCTATAGAATCATTCCAAATATTGATGACAACATCTTCTGAATGATACACAATTCCCATGCATGCCGGGTAAGTTGGTGCTGTGTCCATGTGGGGTCCAAAGTCATTGCTGAGTCTACAGCAGCTAGTACTCAGGAAGAGCAAAAAGTCTTCTTCTCTGAAACACTTGTACAATATCATTTGGGCCTTGATCTGACTGGGATCTTTAAAGCCAGTTCTCTAGTCTTGCAAAAGTTTTCTGTAAGCACAAGGATTCCCTTTCCATAATGTTCACTTTTGTTCTAATCATACAGAATCAGCTTCTGTTGCCTGAAACTTTTAATCCCGACTGGTATCCTTTAGTTTTTAATTTTCTTTAGTTCTTAAATTAGGCTGAATTCTTTAGTTCTTAAATTAGGTTTTCTACTAACCTTCATATACACCAAATCTCCTTCTAGTCTTCTTTTCCTTTGGAACAATTACTAGAGTTGATATATATTAGTAATTATAAACTTATTTCTTTAAAATGTGTCTCCCTGTAAAGCATACTAAGTAATGTCCTTTTTTTTTTCTCAGCACAATATATCCATTGACTGTCATCTGTTCAGTTAACTATTTACTTAGTTAAGGAATCCATTATGTGCTTAATGGTCTGCCAAGTTAATGATCCTATAACTTCATATTTATTGAGATCCAATTTACTGAAATTATTGCTTCTTGGAAGGAATATAGGAACTGAACTCAGTTATAGGCTTGAATTTAAACTCTGCCACTAAATAAATGACTAATACTCAGAAATTTATTTATCTCATTTTTAAACACGTTTCCTTACTTAGAAAATGAAGATAATTGCCTCTCAGATGTTTTTCTTGGGAAGATACTCTGCCCAGTATACAATTACTTATCAACAGTTTATTTTTCCTTCATAACATCCTTCCTGATGTTCATTGATCATTCAACAAACTTCAGTAGACTGATGATGTGTGAGTTCAACTCTATATTTCTTGCTAACGTATTTTTCCTTTTATGTGCTTTGACTCTATAGATTTTATTGATCATGTAACTCTTAAGTAAAGATCAAAGTTCTCTTCCTGAGTCAACTAAATGGTCTTGTGAGAGATGGGACCTATATTTATAAACTGAAGTACACTAGCAAAGCAACTATTCTTAATGTTNTAAATGAATTTTAATTATTTCTATTAGTTTTCAAGACCTGTAAACAAAAAGAACAACACTAAAGGTAGAAAACATATATTCTATGCCTTTTCTCTCTTTGTATAAGTTAGGAGCTCAGAGTCCCTGGCTCAAATATCTTCTTTCAGACACCCAAGGGGATAAAAATCATACATCCTCTTACATCTTTTTCATATCTATAATTATTTCATTGATATTTACTGCCAAGGGAACACTGAGCACACTATG
This sequence comes from Rhinopithecus bieti, assembly GCF_001698545.2. Lineage (NCBI taxonomy): Eukaryota > Metazoa > Chordata > Mammalia > Primates > Cercopithecidae > Rhinopithecus > Rhinopithecus bieti. The sequence continues at coordinate 89,713 of NW_016825302.1, read as the reverse complement.
TCATGATTGTATTGCTTCTGATGCTAAGGTGAGCCCTAGCAGCATCTCCCAAAAAGCCCACATTATCTGAAGTAGTGTAGTAAATGCCTTCTTATACGAGTTTTTCTCCTTGTCTTTTCAAAATTTTCTCCCAAATTAATTATTATCACAAATAAAATTAGTAAAACCACAACATTCACAGTATCAACAGAACAATAGAATACTTTGAATAAAATCAGAAGAAGTTCAATTTTAAAATGGGCAAAATATTTGCATAGACATTCTATGCAAATCGTAAAGTTCGTATATGAGTAGGAAATAGACATATGAAATGAGGTGTCACTGTGGAAAAGGGGTTCCAAATCTCAATGAGCTATCACTGTACACCCACTGGGCTGGCTATTAAAAAGGACAGACACTAAAAAATATTGGAAAGGATGTAGGGAAACTGAACCAAGTATTCGTTGCTGGTAAAAATGTAATATATTAATCTTACTTTGGAAAATAGTTTGGTAGTTTCCTACGTTGGTAAATATAAACTTGCTATATGACCCAGCAATTCCTCTCCTAGGAATTTAAGAAAAATATAAACATACACCCCACAAAGACATATGCACAGATTTTTACAGCAGCATTCTTCATAATTTTAAAATTGAAAATAATTCATATGTCAATTAACTGATGATTGAATTTAAAAACAGTACATCCGTACAATGGAATATTATAGAGCAATAACAGAAATAAACTTCTGATACGTGCAGTAACATGGATGGATCTAAAAAATTATGCTAACTGAAATAATCCTACTGCAAAAGACCACATATTATGCAATTAATTTTTTTTGAGATGTCCAGAAAAGGCAAATCTATAGAGACAAGTAGAGTACTGGTTTTCTGGGTTGTAAGTGCAACCGAGATTAACTGCAAAAGGTCACAAGATAATATTTAGTGTGATGGAAATGTGATAAAACTAGATTATATTGGTGGTTGTACAACTCCATAAATTTACTTAAAATTTACTCATTGAATTTTACACTTACAAGAAGTGAATTTTATTTATGAAGATATACCTCAATAAGGCTATTATAATATACAAATATGCACAATGTCATGGTATTTATTCTTCTATATAATAGAGCAACTCATATAAATATTCCTTTTGTTTATAGTCCCTGGCTCCATAAAACTTCAGACACCAATTTTGAGATTGGTAGGTAAGATGTGGACAGGTATATTTGGGCAAAATAGGAAACCAATACCAAATCTTACCTTTCTGTACTTTTCCTTCCCCCCGAGAATTCTGTGCAAATGCTTCATGAAAATTGACATAATATCTATGGGAGAACACTAAATAGATGGAGGCCCAGTTGAAACAATATTGACCATGAGTTGATAATTGTTGAAGCTGGAGAGATTTTATGGTGATTCATCATACTATTGCCTTTACTTTTGCATGTTTTTGAAATTTCTCATACATTGTGTTTAAATATATAATAAAATAAAATGACAAAAAGTTATTTATTACACGTGCTCAAACTGATTAATTTTACACTCTAGGTTCAAGTTAGGCCCTTACTGTATACTTGTACTGATTCAATGTCTCAAAATAACATTATTTTACAAGGCAATAAGGCAATTATCACAAGAGTTATCCATTCTATTTATTAACCATTCTATCATCCTATGTCAAACATGACAAAATACTCTTTACCAAAATTAAATATAAAAATGGAAGTACAGCAGAAACTTCCCTTTATTGACTTCTGAAAGTAATGCTGCCAAGATTCAAATAATTCGTTAAAAACATATTCCCTCTTTAGCTTCATAAAGACTTTCAGGGTATTTGTGTTTTTATGGTTAAACATGATATGTTAGACTACGTTGGATTGTCAATGCTCAGGAACATACCAGAGAAGTGCCTGCTTTGCTGTCGCTGCTTACACTGTTCTATCACACATTCTCCTTTTTACTCTATAACATCACAGCATGACTGGGAAAAAAGAATCACATGGTGATCTCTGAAGATTTCCTCCCTAAATGCTATAGGGTAGGTCAAAAGACATCCTTGA
>NW_016825302.1:75008-86042 GCF_001698545.2 Rhinopithecus bieti | reverse complement strand
TTCCCATAATGGGGTAGGATTAAAAGCTTTGGATGAGAAGTAAGCTGAACTTCTATATATTTCTTTATAGCAGTTTTAAGGCTAGAGCATTTCAGCTCCTGGGATGAACTAGAAAACATTAATTATGCCCCAAATATTGTTGACATACTCTTTAGTTACTAGAAAATTCTGCTGTATTAAAAAAAAAGTTAGGCAAAATTGCTCTAGATGTTCAAGACATAATTTAAAAAACTAAGTGCAAATCATTATGAATATTCAATTTATAGTATATAGTAGCCTAATTATTCAGAAAATAAAACATGTATACAATGAATAATTCAACTTGAGTTTGATTTCTGTATTCTTCGTTATGAAGTCTGCAGCTCAGAACAATGTGCTCTCAGTTACCTGACAATTTCTTCTTTGTGTGTATCAGTGCAGCAGCTCATCTCTTACTCTGCCAACATTTTCATAAGGATCTCATCTTTTTTTCTCTAACTCTATAAATAATTTTTGCTTAGTTTGTAATATTTAAAGCATTACACTAAAATAAACTGATTATATTTCAATTTGTTCTACAAGATGGTATGTTTTAGTCATAGTAGTTAATAATTATTTGCAGAAATGGCTTTTATGTCCACTGGAATAATCACAGAGAATTTGGCATTGCCTGAGTTCTATCTATGTCCCAAAACTGGACTTGGAGCAATATTTTCTTTTCATTGACCTGTATAAAGTAATTCATGTTTTCTAAATTCTAAAATATTTTTGGTCTTCTTTAAATCTTTTCAGTTTCCTTTTTTTTTCCTTTAGTATTGGGAAATGCATTTTAATGTACTCACCATGGGTCTCTGGAGTTCAAATTGCTTTTGCATCTTCTAAGATCCTGGGCAAAGCAAATTTCAAGCTGCTTTTGCTCATAGAATTTTTTGATCATTTGGATGTGTTAATCTTTTGGGTCTTTGGAAGTCCCTGTATTCTCTACCTATTGGTTTGTTCCTATCATGAAAAATCTCTTATTCTTATCATTTTCCAATAATTACAATAAATATATTGTGTTCATATAATGATTTATACGGTAGAATCAATTTATTAAATATTGACTTATTTAAACATCTCTGAAATACTATAATGAAGAAACAGAAGTAGATAAATGACCTGCTTAATGTCACATAATAAGTAACAGATTCTGGATTCAAACCTTGGCCCTTTGTTCCTAAACCATTTTTACTTCAAGAATAAATCTTTATCCCTTGATCCACAGTTACTTCAAGAAATAAATCTTTGTATGCTTTTGGTATCAGAGTTTTAATGGCCTCATAAAATGAGCCAGAAACTGCTTCCTCCTCTCATTTCTGAGAGAATTGGGTAAGATTGCACTCATCTTTTTATCGAATGTCTATTACAACATGTCTTAAAACTCTCTAAGCTCAGTGTTTCTTTGAAGACAGACTTTCAATGAAGACCATTATTTAATGACATGGGTTCATTTAGTTTTCTCTTCTTTTGAATCAGTTGCGCCAATTTATATATTTTAACACCATTATCCTTTACTGTTATTTTCTAAATGTATCAGGCATAATTTTTTTCATAATATTTTTAAATTTTCTAATATTTATTGAAACTTTTATGTCTCCCTCCTTTTATCATAGTGTTCCAGCTCCAGAGCTGGCTTATCTCTCCACTTTCTAATTATCTCTGATCATCAAAAAAAAAAAAAAATTGCTTTTCAGAAATACTATCAATTAATTTAAAACCAAATGTTTGGTGATTTTTAATATACATTTTATTTCCTTTGGAATATGATGGGCTTCAGGCCATTTCTGAATTCATAGCTTGTTGTATTAGCTACATTACATTTCTGATGATCAGCTGCTTACCTAATATTCTATTATTATGCTTTACATATCATTTAAGAGTCAAATTGCTTTTCTCTAGCAGATAATCATAACTTGTAGAAGTTATAACTTTATTTAAAAGTTCAAAATTATTGTGATATTTTCATAGAAATTTACCACAGAAGAAATAGAGCTGCAACATGAAACACAGAATCTTTGAAATCATTTAAACATATTGTTCTATAAAGCCAAGTGAAAACTAAGCTCACTGTAACCTGAATGAGCCGAATAAACTACTTTTACTTCTTATCCTCTTCAAACTTGGTAGCCTTTTGTGTAAACTGGTTCACAACACATAAATGTGGCATATGTCCATTCCACATTTAAAAAAAAAAAAACAAATCTCAAGAGTAGCAACTTGTCCTTCAATTTGAATATGATATTTTACTATAAACAGAAATTTAAATGAGGTGGCTCTAGTTTATGCATTTTCTTTTTTTTTTATAACATTGGTTGGAATGGGTGTATCTCATCAGGACTACCTAATTTTTTTTCACACACGGTTTTGTAAACATTTTGCATCCATGAAGAGGGTGATGGCCTTCAAATAGAGAAAACAGAGAAAAATCAGTTTCTGTGAAATAAGATTTGATGGCACAGGATAATCAATACAGATATAATGGAAAAAGCGTAATGTTGTCCTCACCATGTAAAAGTAATTTTTTATATTATATCAACTTTAATCAAATTAAGAAAATATTATTTTGCCACTTCAATAGCTACATGATAGTTTCTATTTTTTCTAGAAAAGAAATAAAAATTCTGAAAAGTAAGGAAGTTGCATCCAGTGAAGCAGAAAACAAACAAAAAGACTGTGATGTTCTGAACGCTGATTGAAAGAAGAGTTTCAAAGAGGATGGAAAAACAAATTTCAGTAATTGCTATGAATAGGTCAAGTAATAAAGGTTTGACAATCGATTATTGGGTTTAGAAATAAGATCTTTGGTAACCTTGATAAAAACAATTAAATAAACTGATTGGGGGGTATCTGAATATAGTAGGAAATACATTGATTAAATACGTTGAATACATTGGATATTTAAGGAGTTTTGCTGAAAGAAAAGGAAAAAGAATGAAAAGGAGTGGGAAATAATAGAGGAAATAGGGTGGAAAGACGTATTATTGTTAATGTGCATGTTTACATGCTGATGGCAAAATCCAGTGTAGGAGGAAATTTGATAGTGATCGACAGAATGAGATTTTTTTGTAGTGAAGTTTTTTGCATAGGCAAAAGAAGAAGGGATTTAGTTATTAGAATAAAAATGGTGTTCAACAAGAAAATCTATGGGACTTAGTTTGTCTGTTCAACATTTGAATTTCTTCCTATTTCAATCTTTGTAGTGTGAGTTTTTCTAATTGGAATTCCACAAATTCCATAGAAATTTCTCTAACTACAGGAGGTGTACAAATTCCTCTAATTTTAGAGGGATCTGTTGACTAGAATTATAATTAGTACATTTCCTCCGGATTTTCTAGTTTGTGTACATAGAATTGTTCTCAGTAACTAAGGATCTTTTCTATTTTTGCAGGGTTAAATTTAATGTCAAATTCTGTCATTTCTGATTATGCTTACTTTTGTCTTTTTTGATCTAGCTAGTAGTCTATTAAACTCGTTTATTTTCAAAAAAAAAAAAAAAACAAGCTCTGGTTTCATTGATCTTTGCATGGATTTTTGGTTCTCACAAATTGTATCAGTCATAAAAAACTACCAACCTAAAAAGCCCTGGAGCAGATGTATTCACAGCCAAACTCTGCCAGACATACAGAGAACAGTTAGTACCAATTCTGCTGACACTACTCCAAATTTTTTTTGGAAAAACTCCTTTTTAACTTGTTCTATGAAGCCAGCATCATGCTCATATCCAAACCAGGCAAAGTCACAATTAAAAAGAAAAACAAAACAAACAAACAAACAAAAAACACTATAGGCCAATAACCCTGAAACATAGATGCAAAAATCCTCAAGAAAATACTAGCAAACCAAATGCAGCAGCACATCAAAATGTTAATTCATCATGATGAAGTCAGCTTTATTACTGGGATGCAGGGTTGGTTCAATATACACAAATAAATAAATGTGATTCGCCACATAAAGAGAATGGAAAACAAAATCAACCAAAGAGCTTTTGCACAGCAAAAGAAAATATCAACAGAGTAAGCAGACAACCCATAGAAAGGGTGAAATATTTGCACACTATGCATCTAACAAAGGTCTAATATCCAGCATCTAAAAAGAAACTGAATCAACAAAAAAAAAAAAAAAAAAAAAAAAAAAAAGAAAAGAAAAGAAAAAAGAAAAGAAAAAAGAAAAGAATACGTTAAAACGTGGGCAAAGAAAACGAGCAGACACTTCTCAAAATAATATATACAAGTGGTCAATAAACATATGAGAAAATGCTCATCTTTAGAAAAATGCCAATAAAAACACAATGAGACACCAACTCAGTCAGAATGGCTATTATTAAAAGACAAACAAAACAAAACAAAACAAAACAAAACAAAAAAAAACAGATGCTGGCAACACTGTGGAAAACACTGTTAGTGAGAATGTAAATTAGTTTAGTCACTCTTGAAAGCAGTTCGCAGATTTCTCAAAAAACTTAAAACAGAACCATTCAACCCAGCAATCCCATTACTAGGTATGTATCCACAGGAAAACAAATTGTTCTCCAAAAAACACATGCACACATGCATTCATTGCAGCATTATTCATGATAGTGAAGACAAGATATCAACCTAGATACCCATAAAGGGCAGATTGGATAAAGAAAATATAGTACATATACACCATGGAATACTACATAGCCATAACAATTGAAATGTCCTCTGTAGCAACAAGGATACAGCTGGATGCCATCATCCTAAGCAAATTACCAAAACAACAGAAAACCAAATACTACATGTTCTTACTTATAAGTGGGAGCTAAACACTGGGTACATTTGGATATAAAGAAGGGAACAGTAGACACTGGGGACTACTAGAGGGGAAAGGGGCTGAAAAATTACCTACTGTGTACTACACTCACTACCTGAGTGACGGGATTTTTCATACCTCGAACATCAGCATCTTACAGCATACCCACATAACAAATCTGCATATGTGCTCCCTGAAAGTGAAATAAAATTTGAAGTTATAGAACAGAAAAACTATGGTATTATAGAGAAACCAAAATAAGTTTGGCAAATGTGTTTCTGTGAGTTAGTGAAAGTTCTTACTGATTTTGTTTAGTAAAATTTAAGCATGATTATCAGCTAAAGTGTGTATTTGTTATTGAAGGAGTTTGTATTCAAGGTTTAGATAACCTTATTCATAAAGGCTTAAACAAATGGTGGTTTATTCTTCTAACGTAAGATGAAGTCTTGATGTTTTTTGTAGCTAGTATTGAATTAACAGCTTGAGGATGTCAGAATCAGAATGTCTAGAATTTTCTTGGGTTTTGCCTCATGGGGGTTTGATAGAATCCTAAGCTCCAGATGTTATGGCCACATTCACTCAAAATGGAAAGAAGTAGTGGGGCTTCTCTATGTGAAGGCAAACGCTTTAAGAAACTTTATCAAAATTCTACACATATCTAATTGCATAGCACAGTTTTTTATGGCTACTGCTAGTTGGAAGGAATATCAGGAAAGAGACTATTTGGCGAAGCAAAGTTGAGGTCTGGTGAGGTCGGAAAAAAAATAGATATTAGATGAGAAAGAAAAAATGAGTATTTTCTCATCAGGCATACAAATGTCAAGAATCTTTTCCAGTTTCAAATTTTCTTAACAATAAAGGTCGCTATGAGTCCCAGGTAACTATGAGTCACATGCAAAGCACAGAGAAGTCTGAGACTCCTGATGCATATTCATAGTTTCCTTTCTCTACATTAACATGTGCCCTGGTTCAGATTTAACATGTGAGGTCACTAAGTAATACATCACTTACACAAAAAAGCTATTTTGTTTATAAAATATCTCCATATTAAACTTATATAATTACATAGCTGACACTAATATTCTCCATAGGCCATGTTCCATAAATTTATAAATTATAAGCTTATTTTTATATATCCCATCCAAAAGTTTGATGAGAATGTCTACAAGGAGTTTTGGTTGTATACTTTTTTCTCCTTTTTTGTCTCATTTCACTGACATCACTAAGTTAGGAAGGATGGATTATATGCTGTCTGCTAACAGCCTGCTAATAAAAACTGTCAAATATTGCTTTAAAATAGAAAAGAATAATCCATTCCTCTTTCTTGTAAAATGCCTATCATTTTGTCATTTAGCAGTAAAAAAGGAAGTGTCTCATTACAAATCAATATATGTTTATTAAAAACTGCTACGGGATGATTTTGAATGGGCTTCTCTACAAATATACAGGAAAATAAATACTAGTCATTTCCTGTCAACTATATCTCATATTTGTTGTCTGTACACATTGTTATTAATATGGATGAATTTTTTTTTTTGATATTTGTCAAGAACAGTGAAGAGTCTGAGACTGCACCATTCTTACAAGGTGACAAGTTATCCTGCTTCAGTTACTTGAATGCTGGCAGACAACAAAGAGATGCTTGGGAGAGGAACAAAGGATAGCTTCATACTCACTGCAATAGCAGTGACCGGAGTCAGAAATCCTAACATTAAAAAAGCCAAATATTTGTGTGTAAAGAAACATGTCTGCCCTTTATTTATAAAGGAAAAACTCTCATTTTCAAGAGTATTTGGTCTAATAACATACTTGTAAAGACAGTTCAGAACAAAGACTCTGCTCACAAGACAAGCAGAACAGTGAGAGACCCGTTGGTTAATTTCTCTCCCAAGAATATTATGGTGTTCGTTGATTTGTGTATGTTACCACCCTTACAAGGACAATACTATAAACAAGTTTCAAAGAAATATATCTGCCTACGTGTCACCATAAAACAAATGATGTGACTTCAATTCTAATGTCTGCTAGTGTGAATGTAAGTAAGATATTTCATTATCTTATTGTTGTATTTTTTTTTTTTTTGCTTCAATACAAATTTGGCAGGATGTATTTTCTTTAATTTGATACAACTCTTTTTTTTGTTTCCCATCATCATCCTGTGAAGAAATGTTTCCTGAAAGATATAAAAATGACAGAGTTCTGTTAGTGTAACATCAAAATTGGCTTTGAAGACCCATAGATGTTAACAAGAAAAGGTTTGTTTCGGACTAAGATTTTGTTTTATAAAAATATTTCAATATTATCCTATCTGAATAAGTCAACATAAGCAAGAAAGAAATGTCCTTTACCAAAAGAGTCTGTTGGCAAAACCAGATATTAAGTATTATTTGATAATACTTAATACTTAATATTCTGATAGGTTATATCAACAAGAGAACATTTTTCTTATCTTAAAAAACTAAATATGTAAAATCTAAAGGAAATGGAATCTTCTCCAGCTTAGCATGAGATCTCAGGGTTTTTACTAGATGAGTAAAAGTAACCCAGAGTCAGGACTGTGGTGATTGGATAGGCAAAGGTGTTAAAAAAAATCACACATGCAGAATATCCAAAACGAATTTTCTGACAATGTCATTGCAAGTGAGATCAATGAAATGTAGTTTGTATGTTTGTATTACATAAACAAGACTGCATATCTTTAAGGTTGCACTACCTACTGTGAATTTCTTTCATGCATAAGAAAGAATATTAATGAACACTCTATGAGACAGGTCTAGTGATGCCCTCCATGCTGTAAGATTCCAGGTCCTTACAACTCAAGGTTTCTTTGAGAGCTTGCAGAAAGATTATCTTGAGTATATGACTTTGACTCGTGGGTTGAACAGCTAAGGAAATGTCACATGATTAGAATGTCTCAGGAACAGAGAAAGGCGGGTGGATTATAAAGTGGATGTCAGGTCATATATAAGAACCAAGAAGGTATGGTTGAATAAGGTGTATCAGTGGAGAGATGTCAGTACAGCAGGGTAAAAGAGATCTGGACAAGGAGTAAGTGAGAAATAGCATCACAATGTAAGGCCGTTAAGGAATTTGTTGAAATCATGGAAAATTGAAAATTCTGTAACATCAACATAACAGTTAGAGTCTACCACACTGAGAAAAAGGATACATTTGTGAAGGAGAATATCGGGAGGCAGCAGCTTTAAAAGACTGACTTTTAGAATCTTTCAAAATACTAACAGAAAACACTTTCAAGCTGGAGAAAAAGTATTATTTAAATATTTCCAATAATATCACTTTACTATTTTACATTATGTGGTTATATACACTGTCTTTAGTATGTAATAAAACATTTGGTCTCAGAATGTAATTTCTTGCTGTGGTATTGGTGTCTTCATGCTATATTTTCCACATGCCACAGATCAAGACATGATATACTTGCAGGTGCAATGAATCGATGTAATTTTGAGAAGCTGTTGATTTTTTTTTTTTTTTAGTGAGCAATCTGCAAAGTCTAGTAAAGTGCCTCTCTCTTGTTAAATTGAAAAGTAGTATAATTGTAATAGTAAATGTGATTATTAACAATATACTCTACTTTCTCAAAATAATAATTGAACCATTAGGATGAATGATGGGGCCGGGCGCGGTGGCTCAAGCCTGTAATCCCAGCACTTTGGGAGGCCGAGACAGGCGGATCACGAGGTCAGGAGATCGAGACCATCCTGGCTAACACGGTGAAACTCCATCTCTACTAAAAAAAAAAAAAAAAAAAAAAAAAAAAAAAAAAAAAAAAAGAAGGATGAATGATGGAATCCCAGTTTGTCTCAATATTTTATAAATCAAATCTGGGCGTTAATTAAAAGAATTATTGTCATGTCTTTTAATTCCCATCTCTACCACACAACTGTCAGCACGACAAACATCATTATTAACATTAACATCACTAGCACCACCAGCAAAATATCTCTTTGTATCACACGTTAGTATTCAAATGATAGTAAAAGAATGATTTTATTTTCGGGGAAGCCGATCAAATTACAGAGGAATGCTTACAACCTGCAAAACAAAAATCATCCTCCCATGAAAGATAGTTAAATATATTGATATTATAAAAAACAAATGTTATTCAACAAGGTAACACCCTTTTCCTCTTTGAATATAATAATCACAATGCTAGCAATACTTATATTCAGTTTCCATTAGAATAACAGAATCAGTGATAAAATGGAAGAAAAGATGATGATGAAAAGGAGTAAGAGGAGGTGGGTAGGAGAATTAGAAAGAGGATTAGGAGAAAGAGGAAGAGGAGTTTGGGGAGAGGGATTAAAAAAAGAAAAAAAAAAAGCTGCTGGAAGTTTTTGAGCCTTTATCTCCATGCCATGAATAGTATAAGGCACTTTTGCATACATTAACAAACTAGATTCTAATAAATCTACTATCTGGGATATATACTTTCATTCTGTACAGAAAAAGAAATAATTAAGAAAATGAAGAGGCAACCCACAGAGAGAAAGAAAATATTTGCAAACCACAGTGTATGCTAAGGGGTTAATATCCAAATGTATAAGGACTCAACACTACAGTAAGAAAATAAATAACCCAATTAACAATGGCACAAAATATGAATAGACATTTCTCAAAAGTAAACATACAACAGGTTATTGAAAATAATGCCCAGCAAATTAAAACTTCATACCTGTTAGAATGAATCAAAACTTCAATGAGATAAACCTCACACCTGTTGGAATGATTATTACAAAATGATGAACTAACTGTTGGTGATGATGTAGAAAAACAATGAGATGGCAGACAATAGGAACCCCTGAACACTGTTGGTGGGAATGGAAATTAGTAGAGCCATCATGGAAAACCGTTGAACTTTCTTCAAAAATTAAAAGCAAAACTGCCATATTTTCCAGCAATCTCACTCTAGGTGTTATATCTAAAGAAATTGGAATCCATATGTTGAAGGAATATCTGCACTGTCATGTTCATTGCAGTATTTTCACAGTAGTGTGTGTGTGTGTGTGAGTGTGTATACACACTGACTATATATGGATATATGTGTGTATATATGTATATATGTGTATATATATACACTGACTATATACACACACTCAGTGTATATGTGTTTGTATATATACACACACATTTATATGTATATACACACAATGAAATGCTGTTCATCCTTTAAAAAATGAGAATTGTTATTGTGACAACATGGATGAAACTGTTGTAAATAGTACATGTGTTACTATTGTTATAGTACGTGAGTGTGTTAAGTAAAATAGTGTTTTACTTAAAACATTATTTTTAATGTTAAGTAAAATATGTTAAGTAAAATAATGCATCCCTGAAAGACATATATATGTTACATTATATCACTTATATTTGAAATCTTAAAAAATTTGAACTCATAAAATGAAGTGTATAATGATGCTGGTCAAAGAGTAAAGTGTTTCAGTTGGACAGGAGAAATAGTATTGAGATCTATAGCCCTGTTATTAACTACAGTTAATAACAATCCATGGTATATTGTCATGTGATGCATAATGACATTTCAGCCAACTATGGATTGCATGTGGGATGGTGGTCCCATAAGATTATAAAGGAGCTGAAAGATTCCTATTGCCTAGTGATGTGGTAACCCCCACAATGTCATGGTGTAATTACTCATGTGTTTGTGGTGATACTGGCATAAACAAGCCTGATGAGCTGCCAGTCATATAAAAGTATAGCATGTGCATTTATGGATGGTATGTCATGCTTGATAGTGATAATCAGCTATGTTTATGCACTGACTATACTATATTTTTATTATTGTTTTACAGTTTGTTCCTTCTCCTTATTTAAAAAAGAAAAGTTAAATATATAACAGCCTCAGGTAGAGACTTCAGGAGCTATCCCAGAAGAAAGCATTGTTATCATAGGAGATGACAGCTCCTTGTGTGTTTTTGCCCCTGAAGACACTCCAGTGGGACAAGATGTGGAGGTGGAAGGCAGTGATATTGATGATCCTGACCCTGTGTAGGCCTAGGATAATATGATATTTGTGTCTTAGTTTTTTAAAAAAATCTTTACATGTACCCTAGAACTTAAAGTATAATAATAAAAAAAAAAAAACCAATCTCCTGAGTTAGGCAAAACAGATATTACTAACAACTAACTCCATTTTACAGGTGAGGGAACTGAAGAAAATAAATAAATAAATAAATAAATAAATAAAATAAAATAAATAAAAAA
>NW_016825302.1:66577-71215 GCF_001698545.2 Rhinopithecus bieti | reverse complement strand
TAAAGATATAAAGAAAGAAAATATTTTATAGAACTGTACAATGTGTGTGTGTGTGTGTGTTTCTGTGTGTAAATTTTAAGCTAAAAGTTATTACAAAGGAGCCAAGAAGTTTTTAAAGCAAAAAAATTTACAATAAGCTAAGGTGAATCTATTATTGAACCAAGAAAGCTATGTTATTAATTTATGTAGCTTAAGTGTACAGTGTTTTTAAAGTCTACGTTAGTTCACAGTAATGTCCTATGCCTTCACATTCACTTGAGACTTAGTCACTCACTCAGCCAGAGCAACTTCAAGTCCTGCGAGCTCCATTCATGGTAAGTGTCTTATACAGGTGAATCATCTTATATATTTTACACTGTATTTTTACTGTGCCGTTTCTACATGTAGACACACAAATACTTTCCTTCTTACAATTCCCTATATTATTCAATCCACTAACTTGCTCTACACTTTCATAACCTAGGAGCTATACCATATAGCCGAGGAATGTAGTAGGCTATATCATTATGTTTGTATAAATAACACTTTATTATGTTCACACAATGACAAAATTTCCTAGTAACCCATTTCTCAGAACTATCCCCATTGTTAAGGGACACACCAAGAGGGTACATTTCAAATGTCTCACCACAAGAAATAAGTGAGATGATGGATATATTAATTAGCTTTACTTAATCATTTCACATCATATGCATATATAAAAATATCACGTTGAACCCCCAAAATATATACAAATATGATTTGTTAATTTTTTAAAATATTAATATTATTATCTGTTATCATTTAAGTTTGTGAGCAGATTTAAAGATGTGATTATTAATGTTTCTTGGGCTAATGCCTATTATCTGATCATTGCTGTTGTTCTTGGCATCCTTACACACTATACCTGTTGAAAAATATAGAAACATCATCCTAAATTCTACACTGTTTTATTTTCCTCTTTTTTTTTTTTTAATTTGAAGATCCAGAACTGACACTCGTGTTTATCCTAACTTGTGTAGACTTTTTGTAAGTGCACTATCACTACCACTGTGTTGTTAAACACTCTCGCTTCCTTGCTCCAGTGTCAGAACTGTGGTTGAATTATTGGCAAAAGTTAACAGAAGCAGCCTTTAACAGTTTCTATCAACTTTTAACTTCAGGGAGGATTTGGACTGGTTTTGTGTGATTTTCTGGAATGGAATTTAGCCAGAAAACTATTATTATAGTTATACTGAGAAATAGCTCAGAACAGTTTTAAGTACTAAAATAGAGGTAGGAAGTCATTTAATAGCATCTTTGATATCTTGATTCTCACCAACACCAAGTTGGGACGTTGGAAAAGTACATATGAGTGAACTCTCCTGAATCACTGATCCCAATTACTGCAGTAACTGATGTTTCCTTGGAGGTTTCCCATCTACTCAATTCACTCAGCCAAGTTTATGAGATGTGACAGGTTTGTAGTGCAAGGAGATGTCTGCTATTTATATACTAGTGAATAAAATTTGACTGTAAACTTAAGGAAAGTTTTGCAAAGTTACTTTCTTTTTTTCTAATTTCCTGTGCTTTATTTTATGTGATTTATACTCAACTCCACCTACCCAGACATAAAAATCACTTTCTCTATTAAAAAATATCAAAATATTTGAAACAGTTGTGTTTAAAAAACAAGAAGTGGCTTCTTTTGTATGTGAATGGTATCACATAAGTAATTTTTACATGACCTTATATGAACCGAAAGTTAGAAACAATGTTTGTAAAATTAGATGTGTTCTAACAGCCTTTTATGTTTCCCCCAGTATTCTATTTATTAGAATAGTTAACTTCAGTGTGAAGATACCGATGTATATTTTCTCCTTAGAAAACAGAACAAAGAAGGCATTTTGATCGCAAATATCCACTTGTTAGTTTCGGTTTGTTTTGCTTTTATTGTTTTTGTTTTTGTCTTTCTGTCTGAAAGCATTATTATTAATCACCTCAAGTTTGGAAGCCATTGTTTGGAGAGTATTGGTACCAATATTGGTGTCAATATTTCTAGTGAATTTTTAATGAAAAATGTAATTTATCTCTATTTCATTGTTTTACCTTCATATTCATAAGATTCTAGAAAAATAAGAAAATTTCTAATTATTAAACTCATGCCCTTCTATCCCGTGTCAGTCTTTAACAGTAAACCAATATTTACAGATTTACTTTAAGAAACCATTTTTTTGTTTGATTTTTGTGGCTATTAACAGGACCCCATGAGGGAGAGACTTTTTGTGTGACAGGTTGCAACCACAATCACTAAAAGATAATTCCAAACCTACTTGTTTTAGCCATACAGATGGTTTAATCACAAATGGCTAGCTTAAAATTAAATGACAGACATACTTTAAATTTCATATGAGGTAGGAGAATATTTGAAAAACGTGAAAATTTAAGGAGAAAGTGATAGTTGAGACAGCTAGGAAGTAAGGCTTTAAAATATACAGTTCTGGGGTGGTAGTCTTTCCCTCCACCCTAGCACTTTGAATATATTATTTCAATGTCTTCAGGCTTTCATTGTTTATGATGATAAGTCACACTCATTTGAAATGTTATTATCTTGTATGAAATACAATTTGACTTCAGTTTTACATTGCAACTATCTAACCATATATGCAGGTTGTTTTCTTTGTATTCATTTTGCTTAGGGTTCACTGGGTTTCTTAAACCTCTAACATTAACTCTTTCATCAAAAGTGAAAAATTCAGCCATTATTTATTTCTTAAAATATTTTTCTTCCTGTTACATATTTCCTTTTCTTGCATTCTGCAACTCCAATTACATGCATGTTAGAACTTAATATTGTCCCATAGGTTTATGTCACTCTAATCATTTTTCAATCTTTTCTTTCCTCTAATTTTTCATTCTGTTGGTTTTCTTCTTTTTGCTCTCTCTCTGACTCTTTTTTGCCTGTTTTTCTTTTCTCTATTTTCTATTCTGTATTTTAATTTCTACATTTTCCTTTGTTACATATACATGTTATATCCTTAATCATTGTTAAAAGTACTTTAAAGCCTTTATCTAATAATTGCAAAATCTGGGTCATCTCAGGGTCAGTATCCATTAGTTGTCCCTTTATCAAGAATGACATTTTCCTTTCTCTTCTTATGTAGAATAATTTTGGGTTATATCCTGGCATTATCATCTACATATTGTAGGGAATTTTAATCATGTTGTAGTTTATATGCCCAAACAGCAAACTGTGTCCCTTGTTGTGGGAAACAGCTG
Organism: Rhinopithecus bieti; assembly: GCF_001698545.2. Classification (NCBI taxonomy): domain Eukaryota; kingdom Metazoa; phylum Chordata; class Mammalia; order Primates; family Cercopithecidae; genus Rhinopithecus; species Rhinopithecus bieti. The sequence continues at coordinate 67,978 of NW_016825302.1, read as the reverse complement.
AATTTTTAAGTTAGTTTTAGAGATATAGTTGAGGATACCTGCCATCTGTATTCATGTTTTAGGGATCAGACAGAGATTTAGGAAAGATTATACATAGAATTTGGTGCTTCCCCTCTCCAGAAGTTTCCTCTTCAAGATTTCCCTCCACATTTTTAATGTGTAGTAAATTCCGTGAAGCGCGTCTTCTCATTCCTCAAGTCTGTAAAACGAGAGTGTCTATTTCAGTCTTACCAACCTGGTATGGTGTAGACTGGGGCCTGCCCTCATTCTAAAATTCATGAAAATGGGAACCTCACTCACTGCCATTCTCTTCTTCCAAATGTTGAACCTTCTAGAATCCATGTGTTTTGGTCATTTTCTGGAGGCTTTACATTTTTTAAATTTTTTTTGTATTTTGTCTAAATTTTGTAGTTTTTATTTATATGAGAGTTAATTTAAATACAACTATTTAATTTACTTTTAAAATGATCTTATCAAATCCCCACAGAAGTCCCCACAAAATGCCTATTGATTAAGCAAATTTAAGTTAATTAGACTTACTGTAGTAAGGAAGAATGCCACATTAATGGAATTTTAATATTGGCATGAAAGGTAGAAATCAGGAGAGAATATTTCTACAATCTTAAGACCTAAGCAGGATGACTTCAAAAGGATCTTGCAAAGTGGAAAACTGGTTAGGTATATGAACAGTTTATAGATTAAGTTCTGTCTTGGTGGCCAGAGTGAGGCAAAAATTTTAAAATGAGTGTTTAAACTGTTAGTTTTATTTTGTTTTGTTTTGAGACAGAGTTTCGCTCTGTAACCCAGACTAGAATGCAGTGGCATGATCTTGGCTCACTGCAAACTCCACCTCCTAGGTTCAAGGGATTCTCTTGCCTCAGTCCCCCAGTAGCTGGGATTACAGGCACGTATCACTACTCCCAGCTAATTTTTAAAATTTATTTTTAGTAGAGACAGGGCTTCACCACACTGGTCAGGCTGCTCTCCAACTCCTAACCTCACCTGATCTGCCTGCCTAGGCTTCCCAAAACGCTGGGATATCGGGCCCATCCAAGGTGTTAGTTTTTGTAAGTTCCTATTTTAATTTTTTTTATAGGCTTTTCTTCCAGGAACAAATATTTCCTGAAACAAGTTGCTAAGTGATTTTTACACTGTTTTGGTATTGATTAGCTGAGAAACAGGAAAGCGTGTTTGTTTCTCTCTTCAGAATTGAATATTTGACAATATATTGAAAAGTTTTAGTGAAAAATTTGAGATAGGATTATGAAGTAATACAAATATGATTTTGTTTACTGATTGTTCTTTGACGTGTGGAAGATATTTTGTAATCTCACCTAAAAGAAATATTTAAAATAAAATATTTTGAAAACCTTGGAGTAAACACCAAAATAAAGTAACACT
>NW_016825302.1:47139-66166 GCF_001698545.2 Rhinopithecus bieti | reverse complement strand
GTTTGATAGTACACTATTAATGCTTTCAGTGTCACCAGAGTATTCCTTTTTCTTTCTTTCGTTATTTTTTTTTTTTTTAACCTGAGACAGGGTCTCACTTTGTTGCCCAGGCTAGAGTGCAATGGCGCGATCTCAGCTCACTGCAACCTCTGTCTCCAGGGCTCAAGAAATTCTCCTGCCTCAGCCTCCCAGGTAGCTGGGATTACAGGTGCCTACTGCCATGCTCGGCTAATTTTCTGTATTTTTTAGTAGAGATGGGGTTTCACCATATTGGCCAGGCTGGTCTCGAACTCCTGACCTCAAGTATCCACCCGCTTCGGCCTTCCAAAATGCTGGGATTACAGGCGTGAGACACCGCTCCCAGCCCAGAGTATTCTTCAAGTTATGGTGTAGTACTTTCTAATTAAAAAATGAAAAAGAAAAGTTATGCTGTTTATTGTTAACCAAAAATGAAAATAACATAGTATTCCATTGTTTCCTGAAGTTTTCCTTTTTTGAAAAAATAATGGTAAGTTTGGCTTAAAGAATATTGAAACCCATTAGAAAAAAGTAGCAAGAAAATAAAATTTTAGGAGTTTGCTAACAGCCAGAAGACTGCAATTTGAATTATAAAGTGAGCAAGAATTTTAAATAATAAAAATCCATGGACATTATATCTTATTATGACATTTCCTTTTAAAATAGGTGACTTGGAGAAGAGTACTCAGAGGGAATAAATATCTTTCTAGAATCAAAGAAATAATTTGGGTTTAACTCAGAAGAATATAATATAGGGATCCTGGCTCACAGGACAAAAAGTAAATAAACAAGCACTACCACAGAACAGTACAAATACTACCACCAACAATATATACATCACCATTTAGAAACTCTGGAACGAGCTATGGGAAAATTGTAAATCAACAGGTTATGTAATAAACAGGAAACAAAATAACATGTCTGAATGACTCAAAGTAAAGCAAACAAACGTTTTCCCATTTTATTATGGAAATGCCAGATATGTATGTAAAATATGTATGTAAAATATGTAATTATTTGGGTCTGCTAATCTAAACATGATGCAGAAAGTATTTTATTGTTTTTTATTCATCTGAACATTTTTATAGTCTCTAAAACTTCTTCTTTTCTACTCAGATCACCACCAATTTCTTGTCATGTTTCATGTTCTAAATTAAAATTTCCAGTTAATCCCCATTATCCTCTCTCTCTAAGCAAGCTTACAGCCAAGGCTAGTGTGATGATGTGATATTTTTGCAAATTCAATTTCATTTTGTTGGAAATATCTTGGAAAAAGGGTAGTATATTTCACAGTGCAAAATGAGCCAGATTCTCCTGGTAATTTATATATAGCTCCAAAACTAAAGATATCAAACATGTCTTTTTTGCTTCAAAGACTAATTCAATATCCTCATTTTCCCCTATATTTTCATATTACTCCTAGCTTATATTCTCACAGTTAATTACAGACTGTCTAATATTTTCTCTACTTGTTCAAACTATGTAAATGTCCACCCTCCAACTAGTGTGAATCTTTGAAGCACATACTGTTGAATCCTTAATAATTATTGAGGTCATTGCTGGGAACTACATTGTAATGTAAGTTTTTCTATCCTTTTTTAACCTGAGAATTACGTATTCTTTGTATACATTATTTAGAACATATGCATAGTTACCTAGTTGGATATTAATAACTTGAACCCTTAAATATTTTCACAATTCTATCTTATTTCACGAATAAGACATAATGTCTTAATCAAGTTTACCTATGAAAAATGTATTGATTCACTATGTACTGATTGACTATGTACACTATTGATTCACTATGTGTTGAGTTGTTTAATGGCATTGATAAGATCAACCAGTATTTTCCTCATCTAAAGTTTAATTACCCATATGGTTACTTTGAGGAAATTTAAGACATTTATAGCCTTCATTTATTTCTTTCTTATACCTTCACTCCCATTAAAGGCCTTCATTACTTTAAGTAGGAAAACAATGTATTGCTTTAGTGTTATGATACTATGTGTAAATCATTCCAACTTGCATTCTCCCTCTTGCATTTTACTTTGTATATTAGAGTGAAGGTGCCATGGCATATTTCCATTACATGAGAAAGATTTTAGCATAAACTGTGTTCCCAGCTCTGTGTTAGATATCAAATTCCTACACTAGTAAAGTTATGCTGTTGAATTAAACTATCATTAAAGCCTTACCTAATGTAAGTTTTCAATTTTTTCTTAAGATCTTTTCTTAATACATGCTCTTGAATAAGCTTTTGTTGTTTGAAATGTTGTTATCCAAAACAAGGCAATCTTTAAATGACACAATATCTTCAAATCTGTATCCCACATCAGGAGAAGCAAGATTCAGAAAACAGTACCATTAAAGCAATATTTCCATGAGAACATTTATCATCCTTCTCTGCTGATTAATAATCATTCCAAATAATATCCTAGTGCCTTGCTTTTTTATGCCTCACATTCTCATTCTCTCAATATTTTTGGAATTATTTCATTGCTGTCACCTGCAATATAATTAAATTTGTCTAGATCAAAATACATCTTGCTCCATCTGGATGTATCCTTCTACTATCTCTACCACCATTTAACTTATAGAGAAATAAAATTAAAAAATAAAATCTCACGCCAACAGAGAAAATCCTACACAAAGGTTGAATAGAAAGAAAATAGTGTTATGTTGAGTAAACATTAAATTAGAATGTGATAACAGTCTAGTATGAGATTTCAAAATAAAAAAATCACAATTTTATATAGACAAGTAGATACAACCTATTATATACATGTTCTGAAGATAAACAAAAACTAGTTCTCAAGTAAGAGTATGATGGTGCCATCTGCCACATACAGTTCATCATTGATTCACATGGTATTTTGGGTGGCCATCTGTGCTAATCAACTTTATCCAAAAAAAAATAAACTTTTTATTTTTTATATTTATGAGGTGGCTTTGCAACTTAGAGAGATGCACCCACTGAGGCTAAGCTCCTGCCTTTTGATGGAAAGTGAGAGACAGGGGAACTGTCTGTCTTGATGATTAATTTCAAAGAGACAGTTTCAATGTCCTTGAGGAAGATATTTTAGAGGCTTAATTCTGGCAAGAGGAGTAATGGCCTTTTAAAAAATTCACACATTTTTCAAGAAGACAGAGACACATCTTCCAATGGTAAGTTTTCTAAGGCAAATGCTCTAAGAAAAGGAAGGGAGAAGTCTTTTCAATTATTTTCAGTAGGAGTAATCCAACCTCTTATTTTTATATTTACTTGTCTTTTACCATGTTAGAGTTCTCCAGTAAAACAAAACCATTCATTAGGTTCTGTTTCTTTTTTTTCCCAAAAATCATAACCCTTATATATGCAGTGTGTGTATATATATGTGTAATAAGGAATTGGCTCACACAATGATGTAGGCTGAAAATCATCACCAGATCTGTATTCAAAAATACCCAGAGGAGCTGATGGTGTCTTCAGCTTACTCTGAAAGCCTTGGAAACAGGAACATACTGTGGCTTTAGTTCCAGAAAAAGTCTGTTTAACCAAGGGTGTAAGTTCCAGTCTGAAAGCCAGCAAGTTCCAGACCCAAGAAGAGTTTATGCTTCTACTTGAGTCCAAAGCCAAGAAAAGAGAAATGTTCCACTTCAAAGCAGTCAGGCAGGAAGAGTTTCCTCTTACTAGAGGGAGGGTCAATTTTTTTTTTTTTTTTTTTTTTTTGAACTCAAGCTTTAAACCGATTGGAACACGGCTCCCCACGATCTGCAAAAGCAATCTGCTTTACTGGGTCTACCAATTTAAAGGTTAATCTCATCAAAAAACACCTTCACAGACACACGCAGAATAACGTTAATCAAATATATGGGTCAGTCAAGTTGACACATAAAATTAACCATCACAAGTTAACAAGTCAAGTACCAAATAACTTTTTTCTAATAACTTAAGAAATCCTCAGGGATTCTAATTGTTTTATTAGTGTGGCGTGTAAGGTATCATTTGAAAAGAGTGAGTAATATCTGGAATAACCACTCCAAGAAGCACAATACACAGCACTAGTAATGTCCTACTGTTACCCAAATAAATGTTTTAGCTTAGTACACTAATTAAAATTAACCTTTTTCCCCCAATCTCACACTCCTAATTTTACCAGAAAATTATAAGATTCTACTACTTATTTTCCTATACAATTCAAACTACATCATTTTGACTTAGCTCTTGATATGGTTTTACTGTCTGTCACATTTTCAAGCTTCCCTCTGAACAACTAAAGGAATGTTTTACTGGTAAATCAGGAAGCAAAAATTTTAATTTCATACTGATTTTGTTGACTTTTTTTTCTGATTTCATCCCATATTCTCTGCTTCAGTTAACCTGCTATACCTTTTATTGCCCACATAATGTGCACCTTTTCTGTCTCTTCTATTTTTCTTAAGCCCTTACCACAATAGGAAATGCTCTGACCTCTCTAAGTTTCCTTTAGGTCTTGTTTATTCTTTAATGGTTATCCCTACAACTGTAATCTCCTTAAATCTTAACATGATCTGTCACCTGGAAGTGTATTTTTAATCTCATGAATATCATAAATACTTCCTTTGTAGTACTTACATTTCACTGTATCATACTTGTATTCACACTTTCTTTCTCCAAAATACTGTATATTCACAGAGAGCAAATGATTGTTTTCTATTCTTTACAGTCTCTAGCAGTGTATTTTATGTGTAAAATAAATGAATTGATATATTGATTGCTATATATAGAATACTTTAATATAACTTCTTTCTAGCCTTGTAAAAGCTGTGTATGCAGGAATTTCTCAGAGAAAATTTACACAATGAAGAAAAATAATTTGTTTTAGTTAAGCTCAGAGATAGTAACCTTGACTTAGGTCTTTTAAAAAATAATTATAGAGGAAAAAATGAGTACAAGTTTTACTATCTTTACTAAAGTGTTTAAAAACAAGTGAATTTTGTTAATATGTAAAAATTCATTTTGGTAGTGAAGTCTCAGAGCTTGTGTGTGTGTGTTCAACATGAAGTAATCGTTGCATGGCCAGGGCCTGAAAAATAGTTGAAATAGATTTCTATTTAGATACAATTAGAAAATAGATACAATTAAAAATTGTAATATTATCATGATCAATGTCATAAATAAAGCACAAGAACCAGATGAGGATTTAGGGGTATGAACAACTAATAGAATTTTTTTTAAAAAAGTCCTAATTTTCCATCTGTATTTTTTCTGTAATAACTTCCAAAGAAATCTTTAATAGCAGCATTCCAGTATTTCTGTGAAAAAAAAAAAAAACATTATTTTGTGTGCATAAATGTTTGGAAAAAAAAAGTATTGTATTTTGATGTTGCAATTTTGAATGCAGTTTAATTCAAATTTTGTATTGTAATGGTTATTAAGTTTAAAATTCTACAGTAACAATTTTTTTCCTGAGATTAATAAAAGGATTTAAAAAAGCTATATGATGTTGTCAGTCACTGCTCACCACCTTGCCACTATAGGGTTGCTCCTTAAAATATACTCTCCAGTGATTTGTACAGTGCAGTTTGAAATGGTTCATGTGATGGGTTATACATTTTTCTCCTGGGTAACCATTGTGTAATGTGATTCTCCATTGTTCTATTGCCAACAAGATTTTATTGAGTTGTTGCTTCTCATTTTTTGTTGTTGTTATATAACAATTCAATTATTTTTCAATGTGTGTAATTTGTTAAATATATATTTCATATTATTTGTCTCATTAATACTATATTAAAATTTTGTATGTTTTATATTTTAATATGTATTTTATACATTAACTCCATTAGCTGTAAATAAAGGAGCTAAAATAGGGTCATTGATTGAACACTTACTCTAGGTCAGGCACTATTGAAAGTACTTCACAGGTATTAATTCATTAAGTTTTAAAACTTTATGGGGCCGGGCATGGTGGCTCACACCTGTAATCCCAGCACTTTGGGAGGCCTGGGAGGGAGGGTTATGAGGTCAGGAGTTCGAGATCAGCCTGGTCAATATGGTGAAACCCCATCTCTACTAAAAATACAAAAATTAGCTGGGCATGGTGGTGTGTGTCTCTAGTCCCAGCTACTCAGGAGGGTGAGGCAGAAGAATCACTTGAACCCAGGAGGCAGAGGTTGCAGTGGGTGAAGATCGCGCCACTGACTCCAACCTGCGTGACAGAGTGAGACTCCATCTCAAAATAAATAAATAAATACATAAATAAATAAATAACAAAACAAACAAAAAAAACTTTGTGTGGTAATTACTACAGTCACGCAACACTTAACAATGAGAATATGTTCTGAGAAATGCATCAAAGACAATTTCGTAATTGTGAAAACTTAACAGAGTGTACTTACACTACCTAAATGGCATAGCTTACTAGGCACCTATGCTATATAGTATAACCTATTGCTTATAGGCTACAAACTTGTACAGCACGTTACTGTACTGGATACTGTAGGCAATTGTAACACAATGGTAAGTATATGTGTATCTAAACATAGAAAAGGCACAGCAGAAATACAGCATTAAAATCTTATGGTACCATTGTTCTATCTGTGGTTTGTTATTGATCAAAATGTCTGTATGTGGCGCATTTCTACCAGCCTTCCTTGTGATGAGTTGATAATGGTAGCACATTGGCTAATATCTTTGAGGAATTATCCACTCAGATTTCTCTTTTTATTTTATAACTCCCAGAAAGGTCTCTTATGAATATTCTTCATCATATTTTCCTAAATGTAATTGTGTGACAATTGTTCACCAAACTATATGAGTATCTCTTAGCAAATGGAATCATTTATACCAACTCAGTGAACTATTTCGTTTGGAAGATAAACTTTTCTGTGTGTCTGATGTCTAGTGATGAATAGTAAGAATGTGTTATTTAATTGGAAAGACTCAAAATTACCAAGTCCACATAAAGCTTTTGTAATATTTTTGAATGTAAACCATAGCTATGCCTAGTTTTTTGGTTTAGTCTACAAACACACATATCCAGACTCCTCAGTGAATTTCAGCTGCAACTCTACCATTCTCAAGTGTCATAATAGTTTTACTGCATGAATGAAGGAAAAAAGATAGGATAAAACAATATTTGTGGAAAAGAGTTAGTAGCCTTTTTCAGTCTACAAACACAACGAAAATTTACTGAATGTACACATTTTTTACAATACAGAAATTTTCATTGTGACACTCAAAATTGGATGAAAGTAATCATCCAAATTACTCATTAAGAATAATAACTCACTTTCTATTATGAAAAGAAAAGACTAAAACACCTTCAATATCTTAATTCAATTTAGATAATGTAAGTTCTAAGTTACTTGTAAATTTAATCTGAAGAAACAATTTAAATGCATAGTGGCATTCATAGAATCTTAATGCTGTGCTTATGTTTCTCTGAAATGTTACTAAGTTTAGTAATTTTAGAGAGTAAATTTACCTCTGATCTAGGGTAAGATACTAAATTGATCATGGCCTCTCTTGCACTAAGAAGAAAAAAAATATAGGAAGTAGGCTGCCAATTGCGTACTATTGTATTCCAGTCATTATTTCCTAACTTCAAAGACAGGACTCTAGGAGTCTTTTCAGTATTGAACTCACATTCCAATTGATAAGCAATGGCATCATAATTACTTCAAGCTCTAGATCGATCTGTTGATTCTTGATGGAGCAAGAACATTTGACATATTGATTTTTCTCATTTAAATCATTTTCTTAGCTTCTTTGAGTCCCTTCAGTCGATTCGGTCTTGACTAAATATAATAATATGTAGCTGATCTTTCTAATGTTTTCTCATATGTTCTATATTGTCTAGTAGGCTTCTCACAGTTGGCAAATAGTATCAGAATGTCCACAAAGAAACAGGATAGTGTGCGATATATATGATTATGGATGCTATGGAATTGGAAGTGTGCTTTCTGAGGAAGCCTTTCAGGAAGTGGGTTATTAGACAGTGATGAGGGTAAGTATTTTAGTAAGGTTGGTAAGAAATAAAGAGACAGCTGGCAACTAAGGAAAACGACTGTACTAAGGAAAGTCACTATCAGTTTAACAAGTTTGCTGAACAATTTTACTTGACTACGTTTGTTTGGAGATTGTGCTAATTGCATAGACTTCAATTTCAAGCAAAACAACTGAAAAATTATTTACACTGTTCTCTTTTTTGGGGCATTCTACCATTTTTATATAGAGTCTATTTCTGCATTTTATGCTTTAAGAATACTGCAGGTCTTCAGGAGTTTGATTCTCCTGAAACATTTAAAGGATGATGCCATTTGCCTAGCTACCACATAAAATATTGTGGTAGACAGTGAGCCGGTGAGCTCTGGATCCATTTCTATGTTCTCAAATACTCATCCCAGAAGTGATCACTGGGGATAACTTGAGGCAATTATGTAACCTCTCTGTGACTCAACACTATTTGTAAATGGAAATTATATATATAATTTGCCTACCATTTGCGTAAAAAGGAAACTTGAGAAACTTTGTATATGCATCTCACTGTTTAACCTTTAAGAATTATTCGGAAACATACTATTTTAATTAACTTGTAAATATTTATTTGAAAGCATCAGTTCCCAACTGTCATTCATTCATCCTGTCAGTCAATTTATATTTATTGTGCTCCTATGATGCTATAGGCATTGAACAAAGATTTTGGGACTGGAATAGGTATATACACATGGCATAAGAAGGAGTTATAATTTAAACATATAACTACAAAATATTTACTTGCTAACTATAATAATGCTATGAAGGGCCTGAGATATATACTCTGATGCTTAAAGAGCATGAAAAGGCAATCATGGCTCATTAGATGCCCAGGAAGAGCATATGTTCACTGAGTAGAAGAATGAGGAGGCATGAATTGGCCTCTGTGAGTATAGTCACAGATCCTCGTCACCATTCATTTTACTTATGTTTTGAGAGTGTCAGGGGAAACAAGAAGTTTTGATCATTGGATCAAATCTTTAATATTTTTTGATAGATTCTAATCTCCTGAATTTTTTATAAAAAATAGCTAATCTTCTTAGCAATATCTTCTCAACCACTCTGCTCACTCATCCTTTCTAATATTATTAAACTTTTCATACTTCTTTGACAATGTCATACTAGTGAAGGCCTTCATAATTTGTGTGTTTTCCCTCATAATATCTACCTGAAAAATGCTCACTCATTTCTCTAATATTAAATCAAAAGAAGCTTCAGTTTTGCATTTTTTTTCACTAACCATATAGCAGACTATTATTTTCCACTGTGGTTTTCAAAATTTTATGTATCTCTCTATTATGAAAATGATTTTATAAAAAATAATGAACTACTTTTCTGCTGTTTCTTATAAGCTTTATGAGAAAGTTGTTGTATTTTTTAAATAGTTATACCTTAGCACATCACATGGTATCTTGGAAATTCATTCAAATATATTCTAAATTAATTAGTTGGAACTCATATCAAATATAATTTTAAATATTAAAATAATTATTTTCTTATTTGATTAAAATGTTTTGACATCCCTAAAAGTTGTAAAGGTTGTCATTTAATGTTAATAAGTAGAAATATTATTTTCCACATTTGAATTTTCTTATAAATTTTATTTATTTCTCTTTTATTCAGCTTACTTTTAGAGACATTCGTTTTGATGCATTAAACCATTCCATCCAAAATCTAACATAATAAAAATACATGCATGAGTTAAGCAGAACATGTAAGCCAATTTAAAGTGAGTAATTTGTTTATATATTAATGTTATTTGTAGATATTCCTTATCTTCTCTAGTAAAAAATTACCCCCTCCTGCCCAAGAGAGGATAGTACATCCTATATTCCTAATGAGTGTCTAATATTTTGCAATTTCGAGCCAAATAACAAGGTGATATAATTGTGTCATAGTAAAAATAATGAAGCTGGATTAAATATCTCTCCTAGTTGGATTCTTTTATTCTTTTTCTTTGCTTTCAATTCCCAATAGCTAACCTTATTTTAAAGAGTTTTGCTCTTTAATGGTATCTGTTCATGAAACTTAACTGTTAGGGCTTAGACTTCTACTGTACATTTCAGAGCTGTATTGCAGCTTGGGGAATAGCGAGATATAGAAAATAATGAGACAAATTAATTTTCTGTTCCCAGAGGTCCTATATTCCTCATAGCTATCACTCAGTGGACAACCTCTTTTCTGAAAGATTGATATAAAAATAATTTATGTCAGGCTAAGAGGCAGAGCAAATCTATCTGCCTGGAAAAGCACATAAATGCCTTTAAGAAAAGAGTAGTAGCTTGTGGAGACAGTGCTTCTTAGTAATTAGAGGTGTTTATTATCCTTGTCAGGCTTTAACAATCAATTCTGGATTTATATAATGAAAAGGATCTCGACATTTAATATATATCCACACCATCCAAGTCCCTGTGTAATTTAGCTTCTTATAATTCAAGGGTGCTCTGCTAGTAAGCTGTAAGATTTTTTCCGTTTAAAATGCTGCAGCCATAATTAGGAAATATTGAAAATGAACATCTTACTAAGCCCAATGAAATAATAGAATTCTAGACCTTGAAGAGCTGAAGTGAGGTCATGTAATTCATTCCCTTGCTCTTAAGTAATAATCACACAAGAATAAAATAATTATTTTATAAATATTATATACAACATATTTTATATTTTATATTTTATAGTGTAACCACAAATGAAGAGATGCATAAAAACCTCATTCTAATGTAGTTTATGTCTATGATTTTGAAGAATATCACTAACAGGAATGTCACAAAAAGAAAAGTATCAACATTAAATGATTACAAATGAAATAAAGATAAATTAACAAGGGCTCATTGTGAGTTACCTGAATTCATTTCTTTTTTTTTTTCAATTTGAAGTAACTCTTCAACTAAGACTACTGGCATACAAAAATCTTTGTGCCAAAATGTTTGGAGTATTGTATGGTAACGTATTGTAAGTAACGATATTGACTTATTTTCACACATGGAGCCAGAGGGCTGTTCACTCATCCTGTGATATTGAACATATTTTCTGTAAATATCCAGACTGTAGGAACTAAAGATGAAGATATTTACAGACTACCTCCATATTAAAGCTCTATTTAAAACGTTCTTGAGCAGGCATTGTGGCTCATGCTTGTAATCCCAGCACTTTGGGAGGCTGAGACAGATGAATCACCTGAGGCAGGAGTTTGAAACCAGCCTGACCAACATGGTGAAACCCCGTCTCTATTAAAAATACAAAATTAGCTGGGTGTGGTGACACGTGCATGTAATCCCAGCTATTCGGAGGCCAAGGCAGGAGAATTGCTTGAATATGGGAAGCGGAGGTTGCAGTGAGCCGAGTTACTACCGTTGCACTCCAGCCTAGGCAAGAAGAGTGAAACTCCATCTCAAAAGAAAAAAAAAAAAAAAAAGTTATTTTTATGGTCTAATGTTGATAAATTTATGTTTAAGCTAGATCTAATAGTGACAAAATACTATCTTAGGTTCTGATCATAACACTGTATGAATATTAATTTTATTATTTCAACATATTTGAAAGATGATGTAATGCTGTTGTGCTGATTGCCTAGTTCTTAATTTACTACCAGATTAACAGCATGTTCTTAATTAGCGTAATTGAGTCACGTGAACTCTGTTTCTATATCTAAGTTTTCCAGTTTAGTTGAAGAGAAATGCAAAAACAACAACAACTACTACAACCATCATATAACAAAGCCTTCATGGTATTTGGGAAGGAGTTGTGACATGGGACTTAAAAACTAAATTTTTAAGTCTACTCTCTACCACTGTAATCATCCAAATTATTTGCCCAACTTAACATCCCTGAGACATAATTTAATACCTAAGATTGTAGGCAATTTTTACTAAGTATCTTTAAATTGTTTCAGATTTAAGTTCTAATGAAATAACAAATCAACTGAAAATTTTTGTGTACATGATTAAATGTTAATTTAAATTGATTAGAATTTAACCAGTGTTGCTTGTAATGGTGACAACATATGAATTTATGTCCAGATTTTGGTTAACTTCCTGCTATAAATGTTATTTCTACAATAAACAGTTTTACCAATATTCTCTATGAGTTATTTTACACAAATTGGAAAAAGTCAATGTCTTTCTTAACACTTTTAAATATTGAGAAGTCAGTACATTATTAGCTTTGCATATATATTCTTTAATAAAACTATGGTCATCAAAACTTAAAAGTACAGTAACATTTTTCCACATTGTCACATTTCTTAAAACACCAATATATAAGGGAGGGAATAGTTTACATCCACATACACATGCATACTGTATCAGCAAAACCTATTAAGCAAAATCCCATAGTTTAAAAAAAAATTGATTTGGAAATAATTTCTGATGTTGTTAATTGTTGTAGAGTGACTACAAAATAAGACAAGGAATTATAATAGGGAATGATTGCCCTTTAAGTATGACTGAGGGGTTAAATATTTAAAAGCTGATTTAACATATTGCTACTACACTAAAGAGATACATACACAAACAAGATCTTCCAAAAAAGAATCTAGTGAAATTTAAGCAAAATCAAAAGTCGACATACACTAATGACCTTAAAAGTAGATATAACTTAAATTTGTGACCCCTGAGTATCTCAGATATGTGATCATTCTAGTCAATATTCTTTCACACATAGAACAAGCTGACATGAATATTAGAACTTATATTTTCTATGTAATACTTTTAAATTAATACCAGAGATTTTGACAATAGATAATTTCATATTGAAGCAAGAAAAAAATCAATATTAATTATAAAAACTCTCCTGCTCCCAAAGAATAATGATAATTTCAAAGGTCAGAAGTAAGACTAAGAAGACGATTGAGAAAACTTTTAAGGAATATTTTGGTAAAAAGTGACAATTTGAAAATTAATAATGGAATAATGATTGTATTTTGTTGGATCAATGTCAATCACAAAAATCATGTATCTATAATATTAGGTTAGGTGGGAAAAATATAAAATATAAACAAAGTACATTGGCTCAAAAAATAGCATGACTATAACATAATACATAATGAGAATTGTTATATAAATGTATACTTTTTTGATATAAACAGGCCTTTATGATATAAATTTGTACTGTTTATATATCTATATATCTAGATCTATATGTATTCTAATATATCAACTAAATGGCAACTGAAATTATTATGAGATAGGACTATTTAGCAATAAGGACAGTTTAAATTAGAATGACAGACTGTACCAAGTGTTGGGAAGAATCTGGAATTATTAACAACTCTTATACAGTATCAGGAGGAATGTAAATTGTTGCAATCACTTTGAAACGTTATTTGATCTGATCCACTGAAGCTAAACATAAGTTTAACCTATGACAGAGCAATTTTATTCCCTACGTATATATTTAACAGAAATGTGTATATGTGAGTCAATACACAAGAATATGAATAGCGACATTTTAAAAATACTAAACTGGAATCAACACAAATGTCCATCAATCATACAATGAATGCATTAATTGTATTATATTCATACAATTGAGTATTATACACAATGAAAAAAACATATACCATTACTACAACGCAACATGAAAGAATCCCATTAACATCACTTAGGCAAAAGTGGTTATAAAAAATGTTGCAAAGATGTTGGTGTGCAATGGTGTGATCTCTGCTCACCGCAACCTCCGCCTCCTGGGCTCAAGCGATTTTCCTGCCTAAGCCTCCAGAGTTCCTGGGATTACAGGTGCCCAAAACCACTCCTGGTTAATTTTGTATTTTTAGTAGAGACGGGGTTTCACCATGTTGGCTATGCTGGGGTTTTGAACTCCTAACCTCATCTTATGTGCCCACCTTGGCCTCCCAAAATGTTGGAATTACAAGCCACTTCTCCTGACCTATAACTTTATTTTTAAAAAATTGAAAAATATTTGGTGTGGGATATTAAGACAGTGATTACTTGGGGCTGAAAGAAGTACAGTAACTCAGATGAGAACTAGGGAGCACTTCTGGGGTAAGGGTGTGTTCTGTTTTTTGGTGGTTAGTTGGTTGATTTTTTTTTTTAATTTGGGTAAAGGGTAACATTGGTATTCTCATATAAATACTGTGGAAATGTATTGAGCTATTATTTCATGCTTTGTATATGAAATACATATGAAAAGTGTGTGTCATATTTCAATATAACAGTTAAAAAATAGGAGTATTGCAATGACTCATCTTAAAGGCAGTGATATTTCAAAGGGTGATTATGGAATTTTAAAAGCATATCTTTAAAAAATTCAAATTTTTGGTACCTAGATTATGTTTCCTCAGTTACCACTAAATGGCATTATTTTTCTTTTGTATCTAATAACATAACTATTACCCTGAGTAATTTGTTAAAATAAGTATTATTATTATACAAGGAATATGTTAGAAAAATATAGATAAAATGAGATACTAAATCTATGGTATAGATATTTAAGCATTGATTTATATAGTAATTCATTTCTAATATTTCTTTTTTTACATAACATTAGTAGTTTTTGTTTATGGTTTTTGAAATACTTGGGAACATAACAAATACAAAAATTTGTATTGATATTTATAATATCTAAGCAAATATAGTTAACTTTGCAATCACTGGTTAAAAAGTCTTTTATAGAAAGTCTTAAAGCCTTTTAACATCAGATATATTTAATATGTAAGAAGTCTATATTTTAAAAATATTTTCTGGACATTTATTTTAAAATACAGGTAATATTCAATAACTTAATATAATGGTATATTATAAAGTATTGTTTTCAAATTTTTCCAGATAATTGTGTTAAAAAAGGGTGCAACATTACAGAGGTGGAAATATCAGAAGGGGAGGCAAGGGAACACAATTTTAGGTATGCTTGGTTTCTTTTTTATATAAAATATACTTTAGTTAACCCAAGAGCAACATGTTCTAGAATCTCATTTTTCATTATTTTAACTTTCCTCACTGATGCTTTGTAAGGGGCTAAGTGCTAAAACTAGAATAAATTTTAACAGAAAAATAAGGATACCATTAAATGTCACTTCCAATCTCAGATTAAATTGCTGCAAATGAGAAGCTTAGGAAAAATGAAGGCATTATGTAATCGGGGTTGAATAAAGCCAAGGTCATATATAACAAGAGTTCCAATTAGTGCCTATTTAGACAATACCAAAAGGAAGCAGTTTGACAATGACTACAGGTTATTTCCTAGCACATGTTAAGAAATGCTATTTTCAGATATAAGTGACATAGAAAAGATGTGCCATGGAAAACTTACATTTTTCCTATTAAGTTTTGACTCACAAAGGAAAACACATAATTTTAAATATCTTTTTTTAAAAAAAGATATACAAAATTCAAAATATTGACTTAAATAAGACGCTATTTAGTTTAAAACCACTGTAAAAATAAATCCTCATAGTATTGTTTGGAAGCCGAAGACAAAGTATAAATTTTAAAAATGAGAAATTTTATGCAAATAAAATTATTGTTAGGGAAGAAATTAAGTTCTATTGTCTCTGAATCTGAGAGAGTGAGCTGATCAGGAATGACGTGTCAGAGCGAGGGAAGTAGGTAGTTGGCAGTGGGCATGTGCTGAGCTCGCCAAGTGCTGAAAGTGTTGAAAATGAAATTAATGAGTTTCTAGTACATATTGAGTAGTTCTCCTAATGCTAAGCAGTTGTCCTCATCTTAAATTCCTACTCAATAAAGATTTTTATTTCACACTGTTGAAGAATCTTCTCTATACGAATACTATTTAGGCTCAAACTTAAATAAAGTTTGAGTTATTTATTTGCATGATATATTTTATCATAATGATAATGACATCCAATTTTATATGAAAATTAATGTAATATGTTTTTATAAATTGCATCTTTGTTTGAAGATGGTATTATATAAGCATAAACTTTAGAAAATAATAAGCATGGATTCGTTTATAATTAGGAGAGAGAGAAGATAATACAAGTTCATCTGGATACATATGGTAATAAAACACTACTGATCTGAATGAACGCTTACATCTTCCAGTGAAGGGCACTAGTCTCAATAAGAGTGCTTTAAATTATTCCAGATTGACTTAAAACTGTAGATTAGAAAAGATGAATTGGCATTCAATTTAAAGATTTTACAGCCTGATTACATTTTGAAATCCATAGAAATTAATTTAGTGTGCAAATAGAATTATGTGAAACTTATTTTTGATGTGTAATAGAGACTACAGAAAGATTCTGTTCAGGTTGTTTTTTTCCTTTTCCCTCATGATGGAAAAAACACCTATATATACTAGGAAAAAAATGCAACTTCTTTGGAGACAGACCTTTAATTTGTATTCTTACATTTTCGTTGGCTTCCATAGTTAAAACAATACTTAACATTCAGTAGAATGAGAAATACAAATTCAATACCATTAGAAAACTTTGTTACTTTTCTGGGCAATGAGTCTGTGTGTTGGTCATCTTCTTTGTCCCACTCTACTGCATCCTCTGGTCCAATTTCGCTACCCCATCTTTCAGATATAGGTTGCCTGGCCTTCTGACTTTCAGATGGATTTGGACAATAGAGAGCCCTAAAAATTAAATGAAGAGAGAGAAATAAAACTGACATATTTATTTCTGAGGTCTCCATCTGAAAAGCCACTGTAGCATTGTGCTTAATTAGGCTCAGACCAGTGTTTAATTAGACATATTTCTTCTAGGGTGACCTTTGATATTTCTGTCTTCCCTAGTTTCAAATAACTGTTTTCTCTACTTGCTTTTTCAGACATAGATATTGTTACTGCATTCTGCTGGTAGTTACTATAACTGTGTTATCTCATGTGGCGTCCTAATACTATATATTTTATTAAATTTCATTTATTGATATTCCTAAAATTATACAATAGGAGTGTGCCATCTGTTTTTTGTTAGGATTCTCATTGATACAGCCAGTTGCTATTATTCCTTGAAGTAACATAAAATTTCTCTTTGAGGGGAAATCCACTTGCTAATGGTGAAGAAAGGTAGCTGTTAATCATTTCTTAAGGTCTGGATAAATTGTATAGATACCATGTCAGTATAATTTGTATTCAATTTGTAAAGGTCTCATTGACCTTATAATTCCAAATGATGCCAAATACAAATAGTTTTCTTTATTCATATTTTCCAAGTCCCATTTACTATATTTGAATACAGGCAGGACACCTCATAATACCTCACAAGCCCAATATGAACTTACTGTACTGCTAATGGACATAGGTACATTCAAACCCACAACATTTCCTGGGACACAAACTATCGAAAGAAATGTACCTTCCACGAAAATTTTTAAAGACTTTATTCACTATACTAACTAATTCTTAATGTCTTGACTTGTGAGATTATTACCTAATCACTTAAGAAAATAAGTATGAAGGCCAGGCACGGTGACTCACACAAGTAATCCCAGCACTTTCGGAGGCCAAGGCGGACGGATTACCTGAGGTCGGGAGTTTGAGACTAGACTGGCTAATATGGTGAAATCTCATCGCTACTAAAAATACGAAAGTTAGCCTGGCATGGTGGAGGGCGCCTGTAATCCCAGCTACTTGGGAGACTGAGGCAGCAGAATCGCTTGAACCTGGGAGGTGGAGGTTGCAGTGAGCCAAGATCCTGCCACTGCACTCCAGTTTGGGTGACAGAGCAAAACTCCCTTTGAAAAACGAACAAACAAAGAAAAAAAAAAGTATGAGGATAAATTAATAACGTATATTTTATAAAAGACAAATAGCAGTTTATGGAAGAATTAAATAAAAACGTTTGAATCTAAAATGATGCATTTGAGAAGTTTATTATTTTAAGCATACGTAATATTTTGGTTTTAAAATGTTAGTTTTCTTGCAACAAAACCTCCAATATGCTTAGGGAAAAACTCTGTGTTAAATCTTTGAGTTATAGTGAAATAAGGAATTATTATTAATCCTTAGTTTAGGCATCCATATCTACTTATCTGCTTAATGCTCTTTGTTTACATGCTATCTCAAAAGGAATTACCATACACCTGCTCAGTCCTACCATAGACCAGCATTTATTTTTGCTTTTTTCCACACATAATCAATGTACAAGATAGATACAGCTAGATGCCATGACAGATTAACTATGAAATAGTGTTGCTTTACACAGTAGAAATTTATTCTCACTCAAATAAATCCAAGCGGCAGCAGTAAGTGGAATGTGGCAGTGTGAGCCTTGCTTTTCATAAAGCTGGAACAGCCATATAGTGATGTTGGTTATATATAGTGGTGGGCATTATTTCTATTCACACTCTACCGGCTTGAACTCATTAACGCAGGCACTCTATAACAACAAGGGAAACTACAAAAATGTACTCGAACTCCCTGCCTAGAAAGCATAGGAAATAGTTTTAAAGAAAAGCTTTCCAATCTCTGACAAAATCAGTCATAGTTCGAACAGACTTTTATTATCTCTAGTTAGCATTTAAATCTCCTAAATGTTCTCTCAGGTTTTAGTCTGCAGACAATGCCCTTTGCAATTCATATTTAAAAGTGCCATATTTAAAGAAGATAAATCATAATCCTCTTTCTTAAATCATGTAAAGATTTACCTTCCTCCACTGAACACAGTCAAAACTCCTTACGATGATATTTAAGTAAGACTTTACACTGAACAAAAATGCCTGTGTATCTACATGTCAGAAACTATTAAACAATAGAGTAGAGATCCACAAAGGAAAACTAAGCTTAAATCTGGGATAAGCAAATGATAGCCTATTGCATGTTTTTAAAATAATGACTAGGATTTCCCAGGAAGAGGAGAAAGGAAAGAATATTCCTAGTAGAGGGAAAACACACATACACATACACACACACACTAAACGTGGATAAAGTAAGGAAAAACATTGCCCACCAGATGAAATTGTGGTGGTAGTGATAATGTTTTAATATAATTTCCAAGGTTCTATAAATAGTGATTAAGTTATACCATCAATTTTTAATCTGGCACATGAACTGCACTGAATTCTTTTTTTTTTTTTTTTTTTTTTTTTTTTT
>NW_016825302.1:14895-43877 GCF_001698545.2 Rhinopithecus bieti | reverse complement strand
TTTTTTTTTTTATCTTTTTGAGACTGTGTCTTGCTCTGTAGCCCAGGCTGGAGTGCAGTGGCGCGATCTCTGCTCACTGCAAGCTCCGCCTCTCCCGGGTTCTCGCCATTCTCCTGCTTCAGCCTCCCGAGTAAGAAGCTGGGACTACAGACACTTGCCACCAAGCCCGGCTAATTTTTTGTATTCTTAGTAGACACGGGATTTCACCGTGTTACCCAGGATGGTCTCGATCTCCTGATCTCGTGATCCGCCCGCCTCGGCCTTCCAAACTGTTGAGATTACAGGCGTGAGCCACCGCGCCAGGCCCTGCATTCATTTTTAAAATATTTTATTACATTGAGATATAAATTCATACCCATTACGATGGCTATTAACAATGAACAGGAAATAGCAAGAGTTGATGAGGATGTGGAAAAATTGAAACACTTGTGTATTGCTGGTGGGAATGGAAAATGTTGCAGCTGCTATGGTAAATGGAATGGTGGGTCTTCAACTTTAAAAGTAAACACAGGATGATCATATTATCTAGCAATTCCACTTCTGGGTATATACTTAACAACATTGAAAGCAGAAACTCAAGCAGATATTTGTAACCCATTTTCAGAGCAGCATTATTGATAGTAGCCAAAACTGTAGAAGCAACACAAGTATCCATCAATGGATGAATGTTTCAACAAAATATCATATATACATAGCATAAAATATTATTCTGTCTTTAAAAGGAAATAAATTCTGTCACATACTACAAAGAGAGATGAGTCTTAAGGAAATGCTAGGTGAGACAAGTCAATCACGAAAGGACAAATACTGTATGATTTCAATTGTATATGGTATTTAGTAAAATTAATAGCCAAAAAAGCAGAATGGTAATTGCTAATGCTGGGTAAAAAAGGAAATGGAGAATTAGTGTTTAACAGGTATAGAATTGAAGTTGGAGAAGACGAAAAGTTTTGGAGATGGACGGTGGTGATGGTTGCATAACAATGTGAACGTACTTAATGCCATAGAACTGTGCACTTTAAAATGCTTAAAATAGGAAATTTTGTGATGTATATTTTACTACAATAAAAATATTTTGCTTTCAATGTGTATATTGAGGTTTACTTTACCTTAAATGTGTCAATAATACTGTTCCTGTCACTATAAAAGTAAAATTTTCATTCCTTTAAATTTGGAAAATATATATGTTGGAGAATATTTTAATTAATTCCACTTGAATAGTGATTATGAAAAATGCATGACATTGTATATTTGACATTCGCAGTAAAAGAGAGATAATCTTTCTCAAGTCTGCATTGTGGTGTCCAAAAGGAGAGTGATTTTTGTATTCTCATTAAATAGGAGTTAATAAATTATCACAAATAAAATACAAATAAATAATAATAGTATATTTGTAATTGGGGAGATCAATATATTTCAGTATATTCTGTATGCCTTTTGCTTCAAGGAGCTCCTAAAACTGATCTTCAGAAGATGCATTCTACAAATATTTTTTATTAAAATTGTATTCATCATTTGTGCTCTCAGATCTAGAAATAGAATTCCGAGCATGCTATTCTTGCAGACTTCCAGGATGTGCTACCCATTTTATTCTGCACCTACTGAAGGAAAGCCTAAAAAAATGGAAATAAGTTTTTCAGAATCTTATTGCATTTGGTGATTGAAACACATATAAGTTTTGAACCTGTTATTTCTGCTAATTTCTCTCACATAAGAATTTTTACAGCAGTTAAATTTCCAAAGATCTCTCAGACTTGTTGCAACGATACAGAAACAGTAACAAAAATATGTTTAATTTTAATCTCTATTGTTTTTCAGTAAATAGCTGAGTTGCTCTTTAGTGAAAATTGGCACTTTTCTTAGCCCAAAAGAGAAGGCAACTTATTAAAAGACTATAAACAGAGACCATCACTTTCTTAATATATAATTCATAACTCCAATATACCATCATCACTTTCAGATATTTCAGTTAGCATTGCTTAATGGCTACCAGCATTTTGCCATTTTATTATTTTACCATGAAAACATTTTATGGGTTATAAATGAAAATTGTCTTTTTTCAGATTTAATCTTTTTCGTTTGTCTAAATTACTCTTCTCAGAGTGGAATATTTCCATCAATAAGAGAGAAAAATTATGCTTTATAGTTATATATAATTATGCTTTATAGTTATATAATATATAATGTACATATCTATCAACTCTCACATATGGCCATACAATTGTTGTTTTATATGATCCAAGTATATACTTAATATATCAATTTTCTCAACTCATTATTCCCATCTTTAGATTACTAGTACTTACAAAATATACCTATCTTGGCAAAGGAAGGTATTTGATTATTTCTAGTATTTAGAACGTTTTTTCATAAATATATTTAGTTAAAAAAAAGGTATAATTGAACAGTCTGGCCATTTTAAAAGAATGATTAAGAAAAGGCAAGATCCAAATGGTAGGATAGAAAGTATAATTATAGCAACCCTCAATTATAGCAGAGTTGATTTGCAACGTAAAGAAAAATGTGTGTGTGTGTGTGTGTGTGTGAGAGAGAGAGAGAGAGAGAGAGAGAGAGAGAGAGAGAGAGAAACAGAGGGAGACCTGGGGAGAGAGAACAGGGCGTGGACAGTGAGGAAAGGTGTGTGGAGAACTGTAGTCTCTCTGTAGATTAATACTGGACAGGATTTGGGAGCTTTAACTTGAAAAGATCTGGTAGAGGTGGAAGTGCTACTGGCTGGAAAGAGCCAAGGGCTAAGGGACATTTGAGGAATCTAGAGGAACCGTCACAAGATATTATAAAAATACAAGTATATCAGATTAACTTCTGTTATTTTTGCTGGGGCTATGTACAAACTCTAAGAGATATATATACATCTAAAATTTGAATTTCAGTTCATGTATTTGATCAATTCAAGGAATGTTACCATGGGGATGAAGAGGCACTTTTAAAGTGAAAGTAAAACAGTATTTTTAACTGCAGTCTGTTTTTTTCCGTGTTCCTCCCACATGTGTACTTATGTTCTGTCATTTGTTCCAGACCAATTTCATGTCACAATCCCACTTGGGTTTAAGGTGTAACTGAGTCTTCATTACAATTTAGTTCCTACCAAAATAGCATATGATGAAGCTTAAATATCGACCATGATATTTGCATTTTTTTATAGGAGACTCAACTCTAGTACGATGGATGTTTCTCATCAGGTATCTCATTGGTTTAGTGCGCCCATTAAGAAGTTCCTACAGTGTTGTCAATTGCAGATATCTATTCTCTTTTAATTTCATTTATTATTATGTAAATTATAGTTGTTCATTTAAAAAATAGAACACAAGTAGAAAAAAATGAATTTAAAATATTAATCACATCTTACTACCAAGAAAAACAATCTATCAATTTCAAGACTTTTTACATGTCTATGTTTGAGTGTCTTGTGCTATAAATGCATGGACAAAATACAGCCATAATCTGTATACTATTTTATACATAATTTTTTAATTAAATGATAGTATATCATGTCTACCCTTTATCCTTTATGTAAATACATTTATCTTTATAATATATTTTGATATTGAGATGGCATATAACATCTTGGGTTTACCAAACTTTTCTAAATCAATGTTATTGTTGAGCATTATTTTGTAAATATTGTATTTTTATAAGAAATAACATGATTATTATTTCCTACAAAAACAAAAGTTTTAACTAATCCAGAGACATAAGATATATATATCTTAAGAAATATATGTATATATCTTTATTTCCTAAGAAAAAAATTATAGATGAATTTCTGAGGCAAAAAGTTATGTATCACTTAATGCATTTTATTCATGTTCTCAAAGTTTTCATTAGCAAACATAGACACATTTACAAATCCCACAAGCAGTGTTTGAGGGTAACTGTTCTTTCCACTTGGTTGTCATCTTTGAATAAATACCTTTTTAACTTCTTGAGCTACAACAGATACCTTGGAAGGTGTGAATAATTTAGGCAAGTCCTGCTTCACGCTTGTTGGCTTAAATAATTGTGTTAACACTCCAGCTTTGCTTGTATTAGAGAAATAATGCAAGGTTTTTTATTAGTTAATATTTTATAAGGCTGAGTGAGATTATCCCAAAATATGCAAAAGCATTTCTTAAAAAATACGAGGTCTTCGGGATATTGTATTTAGCTATCTTAGTGGATGGTATTGATATACTCTATGTCAGAGGGCAGTGTAGTAGTTACTTTATTATACATCTATGGAACAAAATGTGGTATGCTAGAAAAGAACACCCTAATTTCCCAGAGTATTTAATGCAAAATAATTATTTCTATTCATTAATTCAAATTAATTTCTCTATGTTAATGTTTTCTCTAGTAGTTATTTTTAACTTTCAAACAAATAGTAAATTCATGATGGCACAGCTCATTTTTCTTGCTTGCTTTTGAATAACTTATTTTTTACAATCATCTTATAAAATAGAGCATTTGATTCATTTTAAAATTTGGAAAGCTAGATGGAAAGTTTCTAAATGCTTAAATTATTTCATATAATAAGAACTAGTCTTAGAAAAGAGGTTACTTCCTCAAAACTACAAAAATGATCATATTTCACACACATAAATAAAGTATAGATCATTGAGCTAGTTGTTTGTGATAATTGCTTGGAAAACGCAAAAATGAAATGGTCAATATAAGGAGATATCATAAAATATATGAGCAAAACCATGGAAGATTAAACATTCATAATAGGACATACTGTGGTCCACTCATGCTCATGCAGACATTCACCCAACTGTTGCTCTCATGTCTGTCACATAGGACTGTGATGCTCATCACGGCACTCTTTTCCATGAATAGGGGCATGATGGGAGGCAAGGATGGCAAACTAATTACAGGCATAGTCTGTCCTTTGAGTAATGACCCTATCTCTAGCCTCTGGGGTCTGTCACTATTTGTGGCACTGTGTCTTAGTCTTGACAGGCCAAACAGCTTTTACTCAAAAAGACCTGCACCATCTCTCATTTTTAGAATGCTGGCACTGAAAATTTATCAATTTCTGTCATCTCTGAAGTATCGACAGGAATAGCACCATTTTTAAAATTCTATTTAATGATGTTAATGTTGAAGGTGAAACAACAGCAATTAAAACAAAGGGGAAGCCATATGATTATTTTAATTAAAATTAGACTGTTTTGCAACTTTATTTTTACTCATATGACAATTTATTCAACATTTGTTCATTTCAGGGAGATACACAGGAAATAACCTGGCAGTAAAGATGCCCACATTTCTTATTTATTCATCAGTTCACACTGTTACACATGTCCCTCCAGAGCTCTCAATCATAACTGATCAACACTTGCCAATGTAATATTACCTGTCATTTGAAATGAACATTCCTAAGGAGCTTTCCTTTTTCTTTGTAACTATACTCAAATAAAACTTTCACTTGAGAAACAGAACTGCATTCTTGTGTTATGACGCATTGGCAATGAGACTCTGTGGGTCATACAAAGCAGGATTCTATAATGTGAAACAGATAATGTTTCATGTGATCCCCATATATTAAATGATCAATAATCTATACAATGTCAAATGTCTTGAATACATAATGTTCTGTAAAAATTCAAATGAAATAGCTAACTTAGGTTTAGTATGAAATGTAAGAAACAAATATATCTTAAACTGTCTGCATTGGCCGGGCACAGTGACTCACGCCTGTTATCCCAGCACGTTGTGAGGCCAAGGCAGGTGGATTATGAGTTCGAGATTTCGAGACCATCATGGCCAACATTGTGAAACCCCGTCTCTACTAAAAATACAAAAATTAGCTGGATGTGCTGGTGCATGCCTGTAATCCCAGCTACTTAGGAGGCTGAGGCAGGAGAATCACTTGAACCATGGAGTCGGAGGTTACAGTGAGCTGAGATCGGGCCACAGCACTCCAGCCTGGCGACAGAGCAAGACTCTGTCTCAATAAATAAATAAATAAATAAAACTGTCTGCATTAAACAACTTATTTTCCAACTATATAAATTATTAAACTCTGAGTATTCCTTTAGGGCACTATCTTTTGGACTTTTGTAGTCTCCACAGTACCAAACTGAAACTCTTCTAACGTGAACACTTTTTTTCACCAACACTACTAGTCCTGTTACCCTGCAGATCTTCTTCACCCTCATAAGGATTCAAGAGCCAATTTCTGGAGCCAAGTGACAGGACAGCTAAAGAGGACTAAGGAAATATTAAATTGCAAGATTTTTTTTTTTTCTCATTGGCTAGACTGTATGTATTCTAATCTAGAGACGAATTTACAGATTAGTCACTACATTTGGAGACAAAATCACTGGACATAAATACTTAATGATCTGCCAAGAAATAACTATAAATTACTTTTGCAATATAAAACATTTAGGTCAAGCTTGGATAATGAAACTTTTATCTTTAATTCTGATCTTTGTCCCATCAACTGATAACTTCCATGTTTCACGTTCTAAGCATAAACGAGAAATACTAAAAAGCATTTTCTTAGTAACTCATCAAAATCTTTTCTATGTGATCAAATTAATTACAATTTCAACATGTGTTCTTGCAGTCTTGTAATCTTCAATAATCCTGCAGGGCTATGTCCAATAAAAGGGTTAGAGAGTATAGTTCAATAGATTTTATAAAGCATCTGATAAAATATCTCAAAATATATAGGTAGCAATATTACTAAATGGAGCAAATCCAGTATTTTATGCTATCGATGTACTCACATACATATATGTATTTGTTATTCTTTGCTCTGCACATTATAAATGCATTAGTATAGAGTTTTAACTGCTCCAGAGACTTGAAAATTGGCAGAGGTTGCTGCAATAAAGTTAGTCTTAAAATAACTGAAACTTCACAGCTGCCAAAAATATACTGTTGTAAAACTATAATCAGGACTTAGAAGAGACTTACTGTCAGATTGAAATTATTTGTAAAAGTGATATTGATGAGTCCATAAATGTAAGTGAGCGTTTCCAAAACTTGAATGAATTGTGCATTAAAAAATTATAGTGTGGTGATCTGAAGATCTTATTCTGTTTTAAGAGTTGTTATGTAATTGTAAAGCAAGTAACAATTTGGAAGTATAATATGGATCAAGGTAATGTCAGGACATCTTTTTCTGAGAAAGAGAAGTAATTTAATATTTTGGTGTTATTTCCCAAAGTTGTATTTAAACTGTATGTACTATAAGAGTGCTATCTTAATCCAATAGCACTTGTCTGTTTCTAATATATATATTTTTCTCTCTGATCAATTTTCCAGTCTGTGCTATTTTCTTCATTTTTCCATTCTCTAGTTCTAACAAGAGACAAATAAAGGAATTACTAATTTTATTTCACAGAGATAATTCAGCTGTTGAAATAATGATAATATTTATGTCACTTGGAAAACAAAATGCAGTATAGAAAAATGGTCTAGTAAAAGGTTTAACAGATAAACTGATTGATTGTATTATAATGAGCATTTAGGGCTGACAGAAAACAGGAGAGTAGATGAATCTAACATTTGCTGTTTCGTAATTGTATGGGTACATAACCTAATACAAACATGAAAGAAAACAATCTAAGAAACTTAACAACAGAGTATACAACTATCACAGTTAAATCTCTGCTTTCGAAAATAAATGTAACTTATCTAAATGGAAGGTTGGGCATGTTAAAAACACATACACGAATTTCAGTAAAACTTTGAGAACAAAAAATAACTAAATTAGGACACTAAATAATATACAAAATATTAAAATCTAAATAGAGATGATTCCCAACTTAGGATGAGATTGTAACTCAATAAATCCACTGTAAATGGAAAATATAATAAATCAAAAATGCATTTAATGTACCTAACCTATGGAACATCATAGCTTAGCCTAGTCTATCTTAAATGTGCACAGAACATTTACATTAGCCTACAGGTGAGCAATAAAATCTAAAACAAAGTCTATTTTATAATATGGTGTTGAATATCATGTAATTTATTGAATACTGTATATTATGTCAAAATTGTGATGATTTTGTACCAGGTAAGGGCAAAAGAATTGCTTGTTGAACCATCTAAGCTGGGCATCTGTATTTCAATCTAACTGAACTGTAACATTTTGCTCTTCCTCTTGAGAAATCTTTTCTTCATACAACAGACATTCTAGACTGGCTATATTGAACAGTAATAGGAAATTTTAGGAATGCAAGCTGAAACCATTTATCTTGATTACTAGAAAGCCTAACAGAAGTAATTGGCCCATACATATTTTGTCATATAATTCCTGATCATTTCCAAATAAGTTATCATACTCCACAAAATGTTAAGAAAGAGGAATAAATCAAAATATTTTATTTTCTAACCATTACTATTTAAAGAAGCACAAAAATGATAATGGAACACAATGTTGCTTTTTTTAATAAATCACAATCAAACAACAAAGCCGTTGTATTATAAATCTATCTTTAGAAAGGATAATCTGGTTAGGGAGTAAAATTATTAACAAATGTAAATTTGGCAGTTAGTTGTCCATGGAAAGTTTTCATAGAGATGTAGAATAATAAATTATATAAATATTAGGGAGATATATTCTCCTAGTTTATGATTTTTTTTAGTTTCCTACATAACAAAATTATTTTTATCTACTGTATTTTATCAAATTAGAAATAATACAAGTTAATCACAATAATTACAATAAATCTTAGAGAATTATCTTTAACCTAGAACCAGCTAAGAATTTTGGTGAATTATTTACCTTAATTGACTTGTGAAATAGAAAATTCTGGGAAAGATCTTTGTCATCTTTATGAAAGAAGAAAAATAGAAAAAAAAATAGATTGACAGGCATTGTCCTTTATTATATTAATAGAATGAAGAACATGGAGAAATGGCAAAGAGAAGGTCTAAAATAGGATTCAATAAAATCTCATGTCTGCATGTCTGTTTTGGGAAGAGGAATGTGAATAAAGATAATTTTCAGAATGAGTAGCCAGAAATGTAGATAAAATCCTGTGGAGTCTAGTCTCAGAAAGCAAAGGAAACCTAAGTCTTTCAAGATTGAGACTGTAAACAATGCCAAGTACGGAAGATAGCCTCTGTAACATATTGATGATATTGATGAAATCTGGTTTATGAAATGTTGTGGGTGGGAACGAGCTTGCAGTCACATAAAAAAAGAGTGAGAAATGAGATTCCGTCAGGGAATGATTCAGCGTCATTAGGACACAGTAGTAATGAAAGTGGGCTACTCTTTCCAAAACTTTTGCTATAAAGAGAAGATATAAGACAACAGCAAATTCAGGGGAATACGAAGTTTTAAAAATATTGTCTTATTTTGTTTTGTGGCTGATGTTTGTACAGTTAGAGAGATATGAAAAAAAAAGGTTGAATTTCGAATGGAAATTTTCAGAAAGAGGAGAATCAAAAAGCATAGCCCGTGGAAATAAGTCTTTGGTAGAATTGCAAAAAGCTGTAGTAGGAAACCAGGGAGTTAAATTTATACAAGCGAGTTATAGTAATTTCAGTGTGATTGAAATGAGGAAGAAAATAATATTTTTGGAAGCAGCTGATTTTTTTTTTTTTGAGAAGGAGTCTCGCTCTGTCACCAGGGTTGGAGTGCAGTGGCGCGATCTAGGCTCACTGCAAGCTCCGCCTCCCGGGTTGACGCCAACCTCCTGCCTCAGCCTCCGGAGTAGCTGGGACTACAGGTGCCCGCCACCTCACCCGGTTACTTTTTCGTTGTTGTTTGTTTGCTTGTTTGTTTGTTTGTTTTTGTATTTGTAGTAGAGACGGGGTTTCACCGTGTTAGCCAGGATGGTCTTGATCTCCTGACCTCGTGATCCGCGTGCCTAGGCCCCCCGAAGTGCTGGAATTACAGGCGTGAGCCACCGCGCCCGACCCAGCAGTTGAATTTGTATGTTTACTCGCAAAAGTAGACAAATTTCATCCGTAAAGAGAGGAGTGGGTTGTCAGGTGAAGAGTTTAGGGCAGTAAAATAAAGATGGCATGAAATTGTTAATGTGATGAATGTGGTAGAAACCTAACTAAGGAACCTAAGTCTCATAGGGAGAAATTTGTGAATGAAAGAATAATACTGAAATAGAATTGATTGCTGTAGTCTCTCTCTTCCAACAATTAAATCACAAAATGATGTTGCTTTCTTAATTATTTGTTGTTCTACTAAATGTTCAGCCCTTATGAAATCAAAGAATATAATTACATTTTATATTGATTGTGTATCTCAGACCCTCAGCACAATGCTGGCACTTGGTGATTAATATATTCCTTTTAAATTAAAAATAAATGGATTTATGTACACTATAGATCTCAATTAGTTTGACAAACAAATGCAAATGACTGAGACATTTGTCGTAGTAGGAAACAGCAGCCAGAGAATGGAGAGGTTAAATCTGAAATTTCAGATGTAGTTCTTTTCTGGATTGATAACAAAGTCTAAAGAATGGTCTTGTCAGTAAATGGCTTATGTGAAGTAAAAGGGAAAGTTGTTTTAAGTTACGGTGGAAAGGAACTTGTAAGTTTTATAGACAGCAAGTTTCTTCTATGAATATATAATTTTACACACACATAAAAGTAGTTCGGAACACATGTGAAACTTATATAACACAGAGGGAGTTCCTTGGCTTATGTAATAAAAGAAAAACATGGCATTTTTTCGTATTTGTATTTTTTTTTTTTTTTTTTTTTTTTGTTACAAAAGTTAAAATCTATACTGATTTGGAAGGTAAGAAAAAAACTAAAGGGTGTTATGTGAGCCGCTGAGGTGATTCTATTGCACAGAGCAACAGAGAAGGGAAAAGAAAGAATAAAAAGACCAAACAATAAGATATAAAACAGTAAGGGATTGAAAGAAAATTAATTGTATATTTGAAAGACTGCAGAGCTCATCAAACTAAAGTAAAATGTCAAATATGAAAAAGGTATTTTGTGGAATAAATCACAAAGAAAGGGACTTTGGGGAATTTTAAAAATAATATTAGCTATTCTTTGTGCACCTGAAACACATCTGATACCATGCAATACTTCCACAAATCCTCAGAATTAGATATCACTTCTTAATACTTTACAGATGAGGTGACTCAGGTTTGGAGTAGGTAGATGATTCTGCCAAAATGTTACAATAAGCATGTGGAAACATTGGGAATTCAAACTTGCTTGGCTCACTTTAAAATATATATCCTTAGCATTATCCCCTGTAACTTGTCTATGATTACAATGCTATGCTCTTATTACTTAGGCTACAATACAGGACTAAATAGGTAGTCAGATATTTGGCAAAGGAGCCATAAATTGTAACCTCTATAGCAAAATAAAGGAGAGGTTAATAAGGAAATTTCTTATTGAGGATGAAGAGTTGAAGACTAATAGCAAATGAGCAAGAACAAAAGAAATGGCATTTTACATGAAATGAAACTGACAAATATCCAGTGTTCAAATTAAAAATCTAACAGATGTGGTTATATTATTTTCAATTCCCGAGGAAGCAGATTCTGAGATAAAGATATGAATCCAAATAATTTACTTTGGAGATTTTCCCATGAAATACCCACAGAGGAGTGCAGAAGTGAAAACAAAAATAAAGGAATATAATAGAAAATATGTTATTAAGCAACTTATTGTGAGCAAGTAGGACTCAATGCTTCTGAAGAATTCTGAAAAAACTTGTACAATCTGCACCTCAAGTTTGTTCTCTGATGGATTAGGGAGCTGAAACATGTATAGCCACTTTCACCAGTCATTGGTTGAAAGCGATTTCAAAGGGGTGTTAATTCCCTGGTACTTCTGGCCTGCCATGCATGCATGCTGAGTGAGCTCTGTCAGCCAGATTAAGTGGATGCTGACCTTCCTATTTGGCTAAGTATGTCTGAAATAGTAAACACTAAAGGGATAGGACTAGAACATCAACAGTGTCTGCTACAGTGATATTGAACTCAGAAGTATTAAAACATCAAAAAATGAACTTCATATATGGTTCAAGAAAATCTAAAGGTTAGTTCTCATATTTGAAAATTGTATTATAATATTCCACACACTCATTGAGTGAGGGAGAATGAAATATAGTGTAATACCACTACACTTAAAAGCAACACTTAGTAGTGAGTTTATATAATAAGATGTGTCTATTACAGAACATATTTACTTGCCAAAATAAATTACACTGGAAACACCTGTCTTCTTTTGAAATTTCTTTTTTACAACTAACAGGCACAATTCTTTACCATTTCAAAGTTGTCCTTGCTAGCTCTAGATAGGTAAGCCAACACAAAGTACACATATGAAGAATTTGTGGTAACTTGTGATAAAACATATATGCTGTATAGTTTGTTGGGATTTAAAAAAATGTAAACCAATACTAATGACAGAAGGAGGTGACATATGCTAAACACTGAAGAAATATTGAAGCAAAAGCAACTTTCTTAGCCGCAGAAATTGACTCACACTTTGCCAAAACTTAATATTAATTTTTGAATCTTTAATTACAGAAAGGGGAATCAATTTCTCAGAACTAAAGTTGAGCTTCAGTAATACATCCAAATAATGCTCAATAAATTATAGTTTCCTCAATAATAATGTCAAGTACTGAAATTGAGTGGATATACCCATTTATCATAAGAGAGACTTCGATGAAAGTTAAGGGCATAACTAAATTGCAACTCAGTGAAGAAGTTAATTGGTAAGGGGATAAAGGCTGTCCCTAAGTATGCCGTTGGTTTGTCTGTGTGTGCGGAGGGGAACACTGAAAAACTGGAAGCAATAAATGGTTACATACAATAAATAAATACATGGTAGCACAGATATATAAATGTTCTTGCTGTCTGTCTTACTGATAATGACATAGGGTACTGAAATGGCATATGTTCTGATAGTCTAACATTATTCTTTGCATCTCTCAACCTGAAATTCATCATTTCAGAAGCACAATTTTCCACAGTTTGAGGAATCTCATGTTTGTTCATACTTTAAAATCTTCATATTTGCTTTCCTTTTGTCTGGTATACAATTTTATTCTCTTCTATCTACAATGTCAAATGTCTGCTTAAACTAATCTCTTCCAATAAGGAGATAATGTTGGGCATTTTTAGAAGTTTGTTTTATTAACTCAGTGCTCACTTTGATAATATTTTGACATGATGCACACAATAATTTTATAGCATTTCTCTACAACAGGATGATTTTTAAATAATGCCTGTAAAATGCTGCTTAATTCCAACCAATATGTGAATTCATCACATTGTATCTTGCAATAAAAAAGTTAAAATACTAAGCACTATAATATTTTTTGCTT
This sequence comes from Rhinopithecus bieti, assembly GCF_001698545.2. Taxonomy (NCBI): domain Eukaryota; kingdom Metazoa; phylum Chordata; class Mammalia; order Primates; family Cercopithecidae; genus Rhinopithecus; species Rhinopithecus bieti. Next base: position 30,583 of record NW_016825302.1, on the reverse strand, counting down.
ATTGTGTTCTGACTTACCCTCAGACAAAATTTTAAGTGTATGTTAAAGTATTAACTGTATGTGTGATGTTGTATAGCAGATCCCTAGAACTTATTTATCTTGAATAATTGAAACTTTGTAACCATCAAATGACAATCCCCCATTTCCCCCTCCCACACCCTGCCTTAGGTTCTATGTTTGACTATTTTTGATACCTCATGTAAGTGGTAATACATAATATTTGTCCTTCTCTGATTGGCTTATATCACTTAGCGTAATGCATGTTGTTGCATATTACAAGATTTTGTTTTTCTAAAAAAGACTGAATAATATTCCATTGTATGTTTATACCAGTATGCTTTATTCATTCAACCGGTGAACATTTACATTGTTTTTACATTTTAGCTGGTGTGAATAATGCTGCAATGAACAATAAAGTGCAAATACCTCTTTGAGATTTTGATTTCAATACTTTTAGATAATATCAATAAATGTTATAATAGTTCTTTTTTATTCTTTTAGAACCTTCATACTATTTTGCATAATGTATGATACACGTTACGTTCAAACCAGCATGTAAATAGGGGCCATTTTCTCTACTTCCTTGCCAATACCTTTTACCTTTTGTTTCGTTGGTAATGCCTATCCTAACAAAAGTTAATGTCTCATTGTGGTTGTGATTTGTATTTACCCGATGGTTAGTGATGTCAGGCATTTTTTAATATACCTGTTAGACACTTGTATATTTTCTCTGGAGAAATATCTGTTCAGGTATTTTGCCCAATTTTTAGCTGGATTAATAGATTTTTATAGGTTATCCAATTTGTTAAATTGTTCATTGTAGTTTCTTGTGATCCTTTTTATTTCTGAGGCATCAGTTGCAACATCTCCTCTTTCATTGCTTAATGTATTTATTTGAGTCTTCTCTTTTTCTTAACCCAGTTAAAGGTTTATCAACTTCGTTTATCTTTTCAAAACATTAACTCAATTTCATTCATTTTTCTATTTTTTTAATTTCACATTTAATTCATTTCTGCTTTAATCTTTATTTCCTTCTTTGATAACTTTTGACTTAGATTTCTCTTCTTTTTCCAGTTCTTTGATGATTAAAGTTAGATTATTTGAGATCTTTATCTTTTTTAAGTAGGGATTTATTGCTGAAACTTTCCTGGTTAGTGCTGCTTTTGCTGCATCCCATTGGTTTTGGTATACTGTGCTTACATTTTCACCTGTCTCAACGTATTTTCTAATTTCCCTTTTTATTTTTTCATTGACCCACTCCATGTGGTCAGAAAATATACTTGTTACAATTTCAATCGTCTTAAATTTGTTAATACTTGTTTTGTGGCCTAACATAGGATCTATTCTGGATAAAGTTCCAAGTGCATTTGAGAAAGATATACATTCTGTTGCTGTGAGTTGGAAAATTCTGTATATGGCAGTTAGTTCTATTTGATCTATTGCCTTTTTCAAGTTTGCTATTTCCTTATTTCTGGTTTAGATTTCGTATAATTATTAAAAATAGGTTATTGAAGTCTTTTACTTATTTTGATATCGAATTCTTCATTCAGTTCTATTAATATTTGCTTTGTATATTTAGATGCTCTAATGTTGGCTTCCAATATATTTATATCTTTGTATATCTTCCTGAGTTAACCTTTTTATCATAAAATATAATAACCTTATTTATTTTGTGATAATTTTGACTTGGTCTATTTTTCTCTGAAAATAAGCATAGCCACTCCTCCTGTCTTTCACAAAATATCTTTTTCAACCCGATGCTTTCAGACTATGTATGTTCTTAAGTCTATAATGTGTCTAATGTGAACAGCATACAGTTTAATCTTTGATTTCTTTTGTTGTTTGTTTTTATCCATTCAGTCACTCTGTGTGTTTTGATGGGGGAGTTTAACCCATTTACATTTAAAGTAAATATAAATTTAAGAGAACTTACTATTACCACTTTATAATTATTTTCTGTCTTTTGTGTAGCTCTTTTGTCCTGCTTTTACTGTCTTGCTGTCTTCTTTCATTTTTGCTGATTTTGATTGTGTTGATAAGCTTGTATTGTTTTCTCTTTTCTTTTGTATTTTCTATAGTTACTTTCTTTGTGGTTACCTTGGGACTAACAAAATTATCTTATAGTTATGATTGTCTGTTTTACACCAATAACCATTCAACCTCACTTGCATACAAAAATTATATTTATACGTCCCTCAACACTCCACCTGCCTTGGCCTCCCAAAGTGCTGGGATGACAGATATGAGCCACTGCACCCAGCCAGATTTGATCATTTCCAATGACTTATCTGTAAGTTTGCTGATCTTTTCTTCTGTGAGATCTAGTCTGCTGTTGAATTCCTCCACTGAAAATATTATTTCAGTTATTATTTTCCTTATCTCCAAAATTTTTGTTTGGTACATTTAATATTCTTTATTTCTGCTAAAATTTTCACTTCCTTCATGTATTGTATTTCTGACACCTTTGAGTATCTTTATGACAGTTATTTTAAATGTCATGTCTTATAAATTATATATCTCCATTTCATTAAGACTGTTTTCTGGAGATTTATTTTGTTCCTTTGTTTGGAATATGTTTTCCTGTTTCTTTATTTTTCTTGACATCTTATGTTGGAAAAAAAAATAGCTGAGAAAATAACACTATTTTCTCAGTGTTCATAGAGAAAGCAACCCATTGTAGAGGAAAAATCATTCACAAATTAGCTTAGTCAGAGATTTTGGTAGTGTCTTAAGCTTTTATGTGAGTGCAACCTGCCTTCTTTTTTTCTAATGGCCCTCCATTTCTAGAATCTGACTGCTCCTGTTAGTGCTCTGAGACAGTGAAACCAAAGCCAATCTTTTGGGAAGCCTCCAGAAAAGTTGAACTGTTAGACTCTGTCCAATACTTTCCCTCCTCAGAGAAAACCTGATATATTTTGTTCTCTCCTGTTCACTCTATGCTAAACCCATGAGAGGGGCTATGGAAACTTATTGCTTACTAGAAGAAATTACCATCTTTATTTTCACTGATCCCCTGGTGTCTAGAGTATTCTAGGCTCCAGCATTCTGAAGCAGTCAACACAGAAGCTATTCCTTTGGACAGCATCCAAAACACTTGGAACATTAGATGCACAGTCCAACTCTTTCCCTCTTCAGAGAGAAGCTGGGAGGTGATTTTTGTTTTCTACTTACTCTGTGCTAAGTCTAAGGAGAGAAGTACGGTAATTGTTAGCCCAAATCACTGTCTTTGTTATTACAGGCCTGTAGGTTACTAGAGTATGTCAGTATGTCAGTTCCCATCAGTACTACATTACAGAAGTCAGTCTTCTCGGCATCCTTGGAAAAGTTGGGACATTGATCTTTTGGGTGGTCAGCTCTTTCCCTCCCCAGGAAGAAACTGGGAGCTTTCTTCTCCTGATTATATGATGCTGTGCTGGCAGTAAGAATTATGCCTAGGTGTCTTTTATTTATCTATTGGCTTAAATGTGGCTTGGTATATTTACTCAGGATGAAGGAGCCTTCTCAATAGTTTCTGGATTAATTACAAATAGAATTTTTCTGTGTATTATTGTTGAATCAGTGTGTTAATGAATGGAATGAGGGTCCAGGGCTTCCTATTACCCCATCTTGTTGACATCACACCCTATATTATAATTTAAATCCTGTGGAATCTCCAGTCCCTATGTTAGATATTATATGGAAGATTCTAAATATTTCCTTCTAATTAATTTTGTTTTCTTCAAAATAAATATTAGTGTTTCAGACAACAAAGAAAACATAAATTTTCCCACTGCATAACTTCTTTCTATATTAAAATGCGAGTGAAAGCATTGAAATAATTGATTACCAAGTGATTAGAATAACATAAATTATTGGACTCGTGTATTATAAATGACAATTCAATGAGATTAATCTTACTACAAGGTCAAATGTATATATGATTTTTAAAAATGTCACTCTCATTTTCTCCTTTTTTTGCTTTTAAATAATATTTAATTTAGTTTGTGCTATTGGAGAAAAAATTATTTTAACATTTAATTCAACAAATGGCAGGCCAAACTAGTTGGTATATGAGAGATTTCGACAAAACAATAAAGTCTTTAACAGAGTTTGTGCCCTTTGTAGGGACATGGATGCAGCTGGAAACCATCATTCTCAGCAAACTATTGCAAGAACAGAAAACCAAACACCGCATGTTCTCACTCATAGGTGGGAACTGAACAATGAAATCACTTGGACTCAGGAAAGAGAACATCACACACCGGGCCCTATTATGGGGAGGGGGGAGGGGGGAGGGATTACGTTGGGAGTTATACCTGATGTAAAGGACGAATTGATGAGTGCTGACAAGTTGGGTGCAGCACACCAGCATGGCACAAGTATACATATGTAAAAAACCTGCACGTTATGCACATGTACCCTAGAACTTAAAGTATAATACAAATAAATAAATAAATAAATAAATAAATAAATAAAAAACTAAAAGCAAAAAAAAAAAAAGAAAAGAAAAGAAAAGAAAACTATACCTGCTCTCTTATCTGTATGTTTGAGATATAGCGGGGAGGTTGACCAGAAAACTAAGCAAAGCTGCTGTATTAACTTTATACTCTTGGTTAATCAATCTATTAAGTTTTGTAGCAAGTAATATTTACTATTGCAAAACCTGTAAAACTTTGTAGAAGATTGTTGTAGAGTTTACTTTATAATTCTTTAAAAGCTTAAAGAAACTCATATGAAGTATTTTTAGATATTGCTTTAAAAAAATTAACTACATCTACCAATAAAGGGAAGTCAGGTGTACTAACCTTTAGTTGCTGAAACCATCTTAAGTGACCCAGAACTTTAGAAAACTTCTGTAAGTATAGCTGACTTCTTGCCCACTTTTTTACTTAATAGCTTTGCTCTTAAGAATCTCATGCAAAATTCATTGGATATTATGGCAGAATGGATCATGTCAGCCTACTGTGCTGAAGCAGGAAGGATAGTGAGAATGGGCCTTTTGCTTAATGCTTATGACACATTGCAAGTAACACCTAGAAACTTAGAGCTGGGAGAGAGAAAAAGTAAACTTGCTGGGCTTTGCAAATGAGCAATATTTCTCAAGATGTCATAACTCATATACCCAAATACTGATATTATTTAGTCCACTTTGTTGTACACTACTGAGGCAGAGCCAGTTCATAGGAAAACACTTAGCCTCAGATTGGTACGGGTATAATATAAGATACACACCACTTACCTGGAAAAGTGACAGAATTAAATTTAGAGGCTTAAGGGACGTTTCTCCCTAAATGCCACCAGGCATTCCGTTAAATTTAAATTTTCTCTATTGCAGACCACCAAATATTTGCTGTTAGATACCAAGCAAATAATAAAGTGAGATGCCTACAGAAGAATAATAAAAGTGAGTTTGTTATATACTGGCTTATCCACAGAATTCATTTTAAACGTTTTCATACAACTATCGGCATGATAAAAAATATGCATTCCAGGTGAAATTCTTCTAGCATATGGCAATAGTGGAATGAGAAAAAAATAATAATCTCAACTTCTTGAAATCACACTCCATAAATAAGTCTCAGAATAACATAACAAGTGGTTTTAACACAGATATATTTATTTAAAAGATTGAGATATGCTTTTGAAAAATTTAAAATATAGAAACAGCTGCTTTAAATTTATCTGTTGAAAGTAATTCCATTTATGTAAAAGAAACATGAAATGTACATGCTGAAGAATTACAATTACTTTTTACTATGTTCTGGGTATTATTGTTAATAAAAGTGACATAGATGTATTATTTTGAGTCTATACATATTGTTGGAGGGGAAAACACAGTGCTATGGTGCTGCGAGGAGTTGTACACTCCTATTTCTAAGTATTTTAAAGGATGTCAGTGCTTTTCTTAGGTTGGGATTACTTTTCTTTAAATTAGACCAACCTGCTATTTCATATGGTCACTTAATAACTCTTCTCATTACGTGCATCCAGGGTATATTTTTGTAGAATATGTCAATAGAAATTGAATGTGTTCAAAGGCATTTAAAAATTATGAAATACTATTCTATTTTACCAACACATTTCTTTGTTCATCCATATTAAGAAATTAAGCTTCAAATCAGAAAGAAATGGGTTCAAATCCTAGTTCTCTTCTTGCTATGCAGTACCTCATGACATCTTTTAACCTTCTATATTTTCTTTACTTTCTCTCTACTCTTTCTTTTTATCCTACAGATATAACTATATAGATATAGGATAGATACAGAATATACATAGTGCATATATATTATTCTATGGAATTTATGTTAAGATTACATCATTAAAATGAATAGCCATTAGTAAATCTCTACTCTCAACAGTTCTAACATTACTTCTATGGAAAATTTATGAAACTGTTCATCTCATCTAACCCTAAAATAAATATTTCCAATTCTTTAATTTGTAATCCATAATTTAACTTCCCCTGCTGGTCATCCCAACTAGAATTATTTAAACAGTTATTTTAATAAAACTATCATATTAGCCATTGACCTTTTCACTGTCTTGTAAATCTGCAATTTTAGCATATTTGGTACCCTACATAGAATATTTATAACTATTTATTTATATTCTATAAACTTTATGCAATTTTTCATTTGCTTATTATTATTTTATTTTTTGTCATACTTTAATTTCTGGGATACATGTACAGAACATGCAGGTTTGCTACATAGGCATACATGTGCCATGGTGGTTTGCTGCACCCATCAACTCGTCAGCTACATTAGGTATTTCTTCTAATGCTATCCTCCCCCTACCCCTCACAACCTGACAGGCCCTAGTGTGTGATGTTCTTCTCCCTGTGCCCACGTATTCTCATCGTTCAACTCCCAATTATGAGTGAGAACATGCGGTGTTAGTTTGCTGAGAATGATGGTTTCCAGCTTCATCCATGTCCCTTGCAGGTACATGAACTCATTCTTTTTTATGGCTGTATAGTATTCCATGTTTATAGTAGAATGATTTATAATCTTTGGGGTATATACCCAGCAATGGGATTGTTAAGTCAAATGCTATTTCTAGTTCTAGATCCTTGAGGAATTGACATACTGTCTTCCAAAATGGTTGATCTAAATTACACTTCCACCAACAGTGTAAAAGTGTTGCTATTTCTCCACATCTTCTCCAGCATCTGTTGTTTCCTGACTTTTTAATGATTGTCATTTTAACTGGCATGAGATGCTATCGCACTGTGGTTTTGGTTTGTATTTCTCTAGTGACCAGTGATGATGAGCTTTTTTTCATGTTTGTTGGCCACATAAATGTCTTCTTTTGAAAAGTGTCTATTCGTATCTTTGCCCACTTTTTGATGGGGTTGCTTGTTTTTCTCTTCTATATTTGTTTAAGTTCCTTGTAGATTCTGGATATTAGCTCTTTGTCAGATGGATAGATTGGAAAAATTTTCTCCCCTTCTGTAGGTTGCCTGTTCACTCTGCTGATAGTTTCTTTTGCTGTGCAGAAGGCTTTAATTTAATTAGATCCCATTTGTCAATTTTGGCTTTTGTTCCCATTGCTTTTGGTTGCCCATAGGCATGGGCAAGTCTTTGCCCATGCCTATGTCCTGAATAGTATTGCCTAGGTTTTCTTCTAGGACTTTTATGGTTTTAGGTCTTACCGTTAAATCTTTAATCCATGTTGAGTTAAATTTTGTATAAGGTTTAAGGAAGGGGTCCAGTATCAGTTTTCTACATATGGCTAGCCAGTTTTCCCAATACCATTTATTAAATAGGGAGTATTTTCCTCATTGCTTTTTTTAATCAGGTTTGTCAAAGATCAAGTGGTTGTAGATATGTGGTGTTATTTCTGAGGGCTCTGTTCTGTTCCATTGATCGTTATTACTTTCTGTGGTCTTCCTCAAATATCAATTGGCTATGAATTATTTCCCTTTGAAAGGCCATAGCAACTCTCCTTTTCTAACTATACACACATACAAACACACACATACACTCCTCACATATATTAGAATATGACACATTATATTTCAGAATGTAGGAAATGGATTAATTTTATTGAATCTCAAGAGATGTAAGGAAGAGAAAAGTAGCCCTGGTGTCTGGCCTGGTAAGAATAAACTAGGCCACTGTGTAGCCATGATTGTTCAAGACAAAACAAAGCCACTTTATTATCATGTAACCTAGCTAGCCTTTTACAAACTTTTTTTTCTAAACGATAGTTGATTATGTTAACTATGTGTACAGTTGACTCCAAAATATTTATTGTCACTTTGTCTTATGATTTGTAATGTGACGATAATAAAAGTATCACCATATAGGTTTCTGTAGGGATCAAATGAGTTACTTACATATTAATTACCCAAAACATTGCCTGGCAGATGGCAAATGCTCAATAATGGTAAAGTAATGCTATTGTTGTTATTGTTTTCCCAGTTTTCAAACAGGAGACTTAGTTTCCACTGTTTTGAAACGCTTAGAATTACTCATTTGATATAATATCAAGGCAAGCACAAAACTTAGTTTGTACATAACGTGACTAGAGACAGCTCATGTAGCACATTCTTTATAATTATATTAATGAGTAATATTTATTTATTTATTTATTGAGATGGAGTTTCATTCTTGAGACAGAGTTTTGTTCTTGCCACCCAGGCTGGAGCGCAATGGCACAGTCTCAGTTCACTGCAGCCTCTGCCTCCCAGGTTCAAGTGATTTTCTTGCTTCAGCCTCCCCAGTAGCTGGGATTACAGGTGCCTGCCACTGCATCCATCTAATTTTTTGTATTTTAGTAGAGACAGGGTTTCACCATGTTGACCAAGCTAGTCTCAAACTCCTGGCCTCAGGTGATCCGCCTGCCTTAACCTCCCAAAGTGCTGGGATTACAGGTGTGAGCCACCGCACCTGGCCAAGAGTAATATTTATAATAATAGTTCACAACCCTATCAGACTGAAAGCCTCATTTAAAAAAAAAATTTCTAACATCATTTTGCTATTGTGAAATGAATTTCAAACATAAAATAGCATACTTGTATATGTAACAAAACATTAATGCATCATGATAATTACACAAAAAATGAAAGGTAGTTTTATTTCATTAATATAATAACCATATGTAACTTATTATAAATGCAATGCAAAATAATGTGAAAATGGTCAGATTTAACCTTACAGGAAAACATTGAATTATTCAGGCACTTGTACCTCTGCATAAAAGCAGCATAAATGCAACAGCTACACATGTGTTGTATGGGGATATTACACACCACAAATGTCAGTGCCTTTGGTGAAATAGTTTTAAAATACTGAACAATGCTTTAAAATTTTCAAAAAAAGTAGAGTATATTCTTTATTTGGTAAACATGGTAATTTAACTTTGAAAAAAATAAAGGCAATTTTGAAACTGAAAAAAACTTGCTTTGGTGTTAGCAGTATTAGACACTATGTTCAGAAAACTATTGTCATGTTGTCATGTTCATTAATGCATGGTGAGACACTTGAAAGTAGTGTGAAAATTCTTCACTGAGGACAACCATCCTCAGCATGGCAGAATGCTTAGTATCTGAATACACCTATTACGTCAGTATCATGCCCATCATTTCCAAAATGCCCCATATGTAGGGACTGCCCCATGCAGACTTATTTAGAGGTTGGATAAAAGACCAAAGAAAGTCAAATCCAAAATAAACCATGCCTACCAGGAAAGTTGGATTGCTATAAACTGAGGAATTAGTCATTTACAAATTAAAATTCAAATATTAAACAATCGAGTTTGTACAGATGTCAAATAGAAACTAGAAAGTACATATTTTGGAAAATATTATATGCTAAAAGTTAATAATCAGATATGGAAAGTGTTGGCCCTCATAATGCTGAATAATTGATATAGTGGTGGACTGGTTCCAGAAATAGTGGAACAAAGGGCCAAAGTTATTGAAGGCAATTAACAATGTCTGAATTGCATGTGTCTATGGCATATATTTTAATCTCTTGTTGAGAAAACAGTTTGATAAAATACCACCAGTTTAATGCCACAATATATTTTTTCATAAAGAGTAAATTTGATTATAATTTATACTACTGTCTTACAGAATTATTTATCTAATTATAAAAAATGTATTGAGTTTTCACAGGCATAAAATTAAATAGTTTTAAAAAATAAAATTAACATTTATTTAATATTTATTTGTACAATNAGTATCAGTTTTCTACATATGGCTAGCCAGTTTTCCCAATACCATTTATTAAATAGGGAGTATTTTCCTCATTGCTTTTTTTAATCAGGTTTGTCAAAGATCAAGTGGTTGTAGATATGTGGTGTTATTTCTGAGGGCTCTGTTCTGTTCCATTGATCGTTATTACTTTCTGTGGTCTTCCTCAAATATCAATTGGCTATGAATTATTTCCCTTTGAAAGGCCATAGCAACTCTCCTTTTCTAACTATACACACATACAAACACACACATACACTCCTCACATATATTAGAATATGACACATTATATTTCAGAATGTAGGAAATGGATTAATTTTTATTGAATCTCAAGAGATGTAAGGAAGAGAAAAGTAGCCCTGGTGTCTGGCCTGGTAAGAATAAACTAGGCCACTGTGTAGCCATGATTGTTCAAGACAAAAACAAAGCCACTTTATTATCATGTAACCTAGCTAGCCTTTTACAAACTTTTTTTTCTAAACGATAGTTGATTATGTTAACTATGTGTACAGTTGACTCCAAAATATTTATTGTCACTTTGTCTTATGATTTGTAATGTGACGATAATAAAAGTATCACCATATAGGTTTCTGTAGGGATCAAATGAGTTACTTACATATTAATTACCCAAAACATTGCCTGGCAGATGGCAAATGCTCAATAATGGTAAAGTAATGCTATTGTTGTTATTGTTTTCCCAGTTTTCAAACAGGAGACTTAGTTTCCACTGTTTTGAAACGCTTAGAATTACTCATTTGATATAATATCAAGGCAAGCACAAAACTTAGTTTGTACATAACGTGACTAGAGACAGCTCATGTAGCACATTCTTTATAATTATATTAATGAGTAATATTTATTTATTTATTTATTGAGATGGAGTTTCATTCTTGAGACAGAGTTTTGTTCTTGCCACCCAGGCTGGAGCGCAATGGCACAGTCTCAGTTCACTGCAGCCTCTGCCTCCCAGGTTCAAGTGATTTTCTTGCTTCAGCCTCCCCAGTAGCTGGGATTACAGGTGCCTGCCACTGCATCCATCTAATTTTTTGTATTTTTAGTAGAGACAGGGTTTCACCATGTTGACCAAGCTAGTCTCAAACTCCTGGCCTCAGGTGATCCGCCTGCCTTAACCTCCCAAAGTGCTGGGATTACAGGTGTGAGCCACCGCACCTGGCCAAGAGTAATATTTATAATAATAGTTCACAACCCTATCAGACTGAAAGCCTCATTTAAAAAAAAAATTTCTAACATCATTTTTGCTATTGTGAAATGAATTTCAAACATAAAATAGCATACTTGTATATGTAACAAAACATTAATGCATCATGATAATTACACAAAAAATGAAAGGTAGTTTTATTTCATTAATATAATAACCATATGTAACTTATTATAAATGCAATGCAAAATAATGTGAAAATGGTCAGATTTAACCTTACAGGAAAACATTGAATTATTCAGGCACTTGTACCTCTGCATAAAAGCAGCATAAATGCAACAGCTACACATGTGTTGTATGGGGATATTACACACCACAAATGTCAGTGCCTTTGGTGAAATAGTTTTTAAAATACTGAACAATGCTTTAAAATTTTCAAAAAAAGTAGAGTATATTCTTTATTTGGTAAACATGGTAATTTAACTTTGAAAAAAATAAAGGCAATTTTGAAACTGAAAAAAACTTGCTTTGGTGTTAGCAGTATTAGACACTATGTTCAGAAAACTATTGTCATGTTGTCATGTTCATTAATGCATGGTGAGACACTTGAAAGTAGTGTGAAAATTCTTCACTGAGGACAACCATCCTCAGCATGGCAGAATGCTTAGTATCTGAATACACCTATTACGTCAGTATCATGCCCATCATTTCCAAAATGCCCCATATGTAGGGACTGCCCCATGCAGACTTATTTAGAGGTTGGATAAAAGACCAAAGAAAGTCAAATCCAAAATAAACCATGCCTACCAGGAAAGTTGGATTGCTATAAACTGAGGAATTAGTCATTTACAAATTAAAATTCAAATATTAAACAATCGAGTTTGTACAGATGTCAAATAGAAACTAGAAAGTACATATTTTGGAAAAATATTATATGCTAAAAAGTTAATAATCAGATATGGAAAGTGTTGGCCCTCATAATGCTGAATAATTGATATAGTGGTGGACTGGTTCCAGAAATAGTGGAACAAAGGGCCAAAGTTATTGAAGGCAATTAACAATGTCTGAATTGCATGTGTCTATGGCATATATTTTTAATCTCTTGTTGAGAAAAACAGTTTGATAAAAATACCACCAGTTTAATGCCACAATATATTTTTTCATAAAGAGTAAATTTGATTATAATTTATACTACTGTCTTACAGAATTATTTATCTAATTATAAAAAATGTATTGAGTTTTCACAGGCATAAAATTAAATAGTTTTAAAAAATAAAAATTAACATTTATTTAATATTTATTTGTACAATTATTCCTATATATTTTACAAAATAAAATAAGAGGGAAAGTTTAGGTTTCATATTTACAGATGTGTCTTAGATCACATTTTTTTCAGGCTTAATTTAAATTTGAACTTAAGCTTAATTTTAAATTTGCATCAATGTTTTATTTTACTTCGACTTTAAAATTTTGGAAACTAGATTACAATACTCCCAAAACTCTTTGCTAAAGAGTTCCCAATGAAATATATTTAAATTTTAATTAAAATGAATTATTACATTTTCATGCTTTATTTTGAGGAAACAGGGTAGAAATTGTTTTGTTGTTAACTACTATAGAGTCTTATCTATAGAAATGGTTTACTAAAATGATGAGTGACATCTATTTCACAAATGGTTTTAAACTATATAATATACAAAATATATTTAAAGTATTTTTGTAGATAAAACTTTGGTATGTTTAAAGTTTCTAGAAAACAACTTCTAATATCAAATACACATAGATTATTAACATGTTTGAAGGCAATTTAAATGTCCAAAATTTAGAAGGCGGCCTTGGTCAGGCACTCTGACTCACGCCTGTAATCCCAGCACATTGGGAGGCCAAGGAGGGTGAATCACCTGAGGTCAGGAGTACAAGACCAGCTTGGCCAAAATGGTGAAACCCCGTCTCTACTAAAAATACAAAAATTAGCCATGTGTGGTGGCACACACCTGTAATCCTAGCTACTCAGTAGGCTGAGGCAAGAGAATTACTTGAACTCAGGAGGCAGAGGTTGTGGTGAGTCAAGATCATGCCATTGCACTCCAGCCTTGGTGACAGAGTGAGACTCCATCTCAAAAAAATAAAAAAGAAAGCTGTCTAACTTAAACTATTATTGTATAGTACAGAAAATTATTAGTAACTAACATTTTATTGAGGATAAAAATACAAATCAACTATTACCTCAAGGCCTGTTACCCACTTTGTGGATCAACTACAGTAGAAATTTAATTTAGCACTGTTTTTTCTCTTCTAAAACAAGTTTTGATCAATCATGGTTTTAGAAAATGAATATTATTATAATTTTAAAAATAACACATATTTAGGAAAGTAACTGCAGCTAAAATATTTATGTGACTCAGTATTATTAACATATCTTAATAAAGAGTTTCCCAAAGGGAATTCAGGCAGTATAGAATCAGTTTTTATATGAGATTTAAGTGAGTCATAAAATCTAATAAACCTGAATTATAAAAAACTGTTCAGAGTGTCTAGTCAGTTTTATACTATTATGCACTGCCACTCAGAGATAGTATATTAAGTAATGTCATAATTTACTGAAACCAGTGGAATATATTTAGAATTGATTCCATATTTAAAATTGATATTTAGAATTGATACCATAATTTATGGTACCTGAATGTGTGATTTTACTTTTATTGCATGGATATTGGTTTTCCAAATAATCAGGAAGATTCTGATTGACACCTTGAAGATACGTTTTTCTCTTAAAGATTTATGGTACCAAATAATTGCTCTTAGGTTTCCGTTGTTGTTGATTTTGTTTTAAACCCAACGTGTTGTTATAAGGTTGTTTTTAGAGAATTAGATACGAATAGATGGAGGCTTCCTAGTGAGTGATAAAACAACTGGGGGTTTGGTCATTTTCCTAGGGATACTGCAAATAAAAACTGATTAAAATATAGACCAGCTGCCATTTACAAAAGCAATGAGTTCTTGGGGTTAGGTGCCATTTACAAAACCAATGAGTTATTGGGGTTAGGTGAAATATCATTCACCCTTTCATTGTAAATTAACACAAGAGAAAGTGAATAGTAGTAGAATTTCTGAATGTTAATGTAGAAATACATTTAATTGCAGCCTCATTGGGTTTTAAGAGCAAAGAATGTCTAAATGGCAAGAATGGCTGATGTTGAAATTTTTGGAGAGTTCACATATAAAAGAAGATTATAAATTATAATCATCTTAAAATTCCAAGAAAATTCTGGAAGAATATAGACTGTGAAAAAGCACCTCTTCACTCAACCTGTCACAACTACCTCCAACACCAACATGAACCACTTGGGACACAGAGGTTTGTTCCACCAATACTAATGCTATCACCTATGACACAACTACTTTGCAAAGACTGGAGAATTCACCTGCTTTCCCAGATCACTTTTGCCATTCCCAGCACCTGAGTAAGTCATCTGGAGGCCCAAGAATTGGCCTGCCTGAACTTCCTAACATCAGTGCAAGTGTATGCTGCCATGGCACACTTGACCCACTACTGCTACCATTGGGACTAGAAGACTGGCACACATGCCATCCCAGTCTTCAGTAAAATTTCACCACAACCTCTACTAACAACCATACACTAACCCACTGAGGAAATCATACATGTCACTGACACTATTTATAGCAGAAGAAATCATCTAGAGACTACAATACTGCATGTACCCAGAATCAAGCCAAAGTGTCCCACCCAACCAATACCATAGACACATTGTCACAAAAAAGTCATCTCCCATAAAAGGAAATTAAAAAACCTTATTAGAATTAGTGGATGAGGCCACTGTTACAACTATGTGCAGATATCAGAGTAAGAAGACTAGAAACATAAAAAAAGCAAGAAAATACAACACCTCCAAGGGAATACAATAATTCTCCAGCAACAGTTTTGAATAGAAAAGAAATTTCCCCAAAGCCCCCAAAAGAATGCAAAATTTGACACTGAAGCTCAATGAGATGTGAGAACACCGAAAACAGTACAAAGAAATCAGAAAAACAATTCAGGATATAAATGAGAAACTCACCAGAGATAGATATCATAAAAAGAACCTAATTGAAATTTTGAAACTGAATAATTCATTGAAGTAAATAAAAAATAAATTTGAAAGCTTTAAAAACAGACTAAACCAAGAAGAAAATGAATCTCAGAATTGGAAAATAGCTGTTTTGAAATAATCCCATCACATAAAAATAATAATTAAAGGCCGGGCGCGGTGGCTCAAGCCTGTAATCCCAGCACTTTGGGAGGCTGAGACGGGCGGATCACGAGGTCAGGAGATCGAGACCATCCTGAC
>NW_016825302.1:2625-14551 GCF_001698545.2 Rhinopithecus bieti | reverse complement strand
AAAAAAAAAAAAAAAAATAAAAATAAAAATAATAATAATAATAATTTAAAAAAAGAATGAGCAAAGCTTTCATGATATATTGAATACCATAAAGGAAACAAATATCTAAAGTTTTGGTGTCTCAAAAGGGAAACAGAAACAAAAAATATTAGAACACTTATTTAATCAAATAATATATAAAAACTCCCCAAGTCTAGCAAAATATTTAGATATCCAAATACAAGAATCTCAGAGATACTCAAATAGATACAATTCAAAAAGGTCTTCTAAATAGCATATTATAGTCAAACTGTCAAAAGTTAAAACAAAACAAAATAAAACAGCAAGAAAAAAAGCATCTAGTCACTTACAAAGGAATCTTCACCAGAATAACAGCACATTTTTCAGGAAAAAAACCTTACAGGCAAGGAGATAATTGGATAATATATCTAAAGTGCCAAAAATTAAGAACTGTCAGCCAAGGATACTATACCTGCCAAAGTTAGTCTTCATAAATGAAGGAGAAATAAAATCCTAGACTAGCAAAAGCTGACAGAATTTAAGATTACTAGACTGTTCCTATAGGAAATGTTTAAAAGACTTCTATACCCAGAAGTGTCAGAATGACATCCACCATCATGAAAACACATGAAAACATAAAACCCATTGGTAGACCAAACACACAAACAAAAAAGAGAAAAGACTCAAATATTACCATGAGAGAAAACCACCAAACCACAATAATACATAATAAAAGAGGAGAAAACATAAAGAATATTAAAAAAAAAACAGAAAACAATAAAAAAAGGGAAATGAGCTCTCACAATGAATAATAAATGGCTCTCACAATGAATAATAATCTTTATTTAAATGGATTAAGTTTTCCACCTGAAGACATAGATTTGCTGAAGATAAACAAATAACAACAAATGACCCAAGTCTATACTGCCTACAAAAATTAATCTAACCTGTAAAGACACATATAGGCTGAAAGGAAAGGGATTCAAACAGAAACCAAATGTGAGCAAGGGTAGCAATACTTAGATAAAATATACTTCAAATCAAAAATAGTAAAAAGACACAAAGAAGATTATTATATAATGATAAAGGGATCAATTCAGTAAGAGAATATAATAACTCTAAATATGCATGCATCCAACACTGGAGTATCAATATATAAAACACAAATGTTTTTATATCTAATGGGAGGGATAGACTCCAATGCAATAATCACTGGAGACTTCAACACCCAGCTCTCAGCATTAGACGGATCATCTAGAAATAAAATGAATAAAGAAACATTGAATTTAGATTGCACATTAGATTAAATGGACCTAAAAGACATTTACAGATCATTTTATCCAACAGCTATAGAATACATATTCTTCTCATCAGCACGTGAAACATTCACCAGGATAGACCATACATTAGGACACAAAACAACAAATCCAACAAATTTGAAAAAAATAGATATCATTAACTTCTCAGACCACAGGGAATAAAATGCAAAATCAATAACAAAAGAAACTTTGAAAAATGTGCAAATACATGGAAATTAAACAACATAGCTTTAAATGACCATTGGGTCAAAGAAGAAATTAAGGACAAAATCAAAAATTTCTTCAAAGGACTAAATATAGAAATGACACACCAAAACGTATGGTATATGATAAAAAACAATGCTAAAAGGCAAGAGTATTACAATAAACTCTTACATCAAAAAGGTAGAAGAAAGACTTTAAATAACCAACCTAACTAAACACTTGAAGGAACTAGAAAAAGTAAGAACAAATCAAACCCAAAATTAGAAGGACAGAAATAATAAAGATCACAACAGAACTAAATGAAATAGAGACCAATAAAACAATTCAAAGGATCAACAAATAAAAGGTGATTTTTTAATAAAGATAAACAAAATTGATAAAGTGACACTACAAACAATTGAGAAGACATCCTATGTTCATGGATCAAAAGAATTAAAATTATTATATTGCCAAATCAATTTACAGATTCAATGCAGTCCCCACCAAAATACCAATGAGATTTTCACAGAATTTTTTTTTAAATCCTAAAATGTGTATGGAACTAAAAAACAGCCTAAAGGACCAAAGCAATTCAGAACAAAAAGAACAGAGCTGGAGGCATCACATTACCTATCTTCAAAATGCATTATAAAGCTATAGTAACTAAAACAGAATAATATTTGTGTAAAAACAGACATATAGACCAAAGGAACAGAATAGAGAGCCCACTTATGTCATAAATCCACATACTTAACAGCCAACTGATTTTTGACAAAGTCTTCAAGAACATACCTCAGGGAAAGAACATCTTGTGCGATAAATGGTGCTGAGAAAATTGAATATCCATATGCAGAAGAAAGACATTGGGCTCCAATCTCTCTGAATACAAAAAACAACTCAAGATCAATTAAAAACTTAAATATAACAACTAAAACTATAAAACTACTAGAAGAAAACATAGTAAAACACCTCAGGACATTGGTTTATACATTGACTAAAACATAAAAAGCACAGGTAACAAAAATAAAAATAGACAAATGGGACTATATTAAAAGTTTTCTGCATAACAAAGAAAAAAATTGACAGAGTGAGGAGATAACCTTTCAAATGGGAGAAAATATCTGTAAAGCATTCATCTGACAAAAGACTAATATCCAAGATATACAAGAAACACAAACACCTCAAGAGTTAAACAAACAGACAGACAAAAAAAAAAAAAAAAAAAAAAAAAAAAAAAAAAAAAAAAAAAAAAAAAAAAAACAAAACAGATTACCCCTTTAAAAACTGGGAGAAAGATATGAATAGATAATTCTTAATCATAAGGGAGATGCAAATTAGAACCACAATAGAATATAATCTCCTCCTACTTAGAATAGATAGCCATTATTAAAAAGACAAAAGATAACACATGCTGGCAAGGATGCAAAGAACAAAAGAACTTTTACAGACTGTTGGTGGAAATGTAAATTACTACAGCCACTTTAAAAAACAGTACAGAGATTTCCCAAAAACTAAAATTAGAACTACCAAATTATCCAGCAGTCTTTCTTTCAGCTATTTATTCAAAAGAAGATAAACTAGCATATCAAAAGGATACCTGTTCTCATGTGTTTATTGCAGCACTACTCACACGAGCAAAGATATGAAATCAGCCTAAGTGTCCATCTATGGGAAAAGGAATAAAGAAAATATGGTACATATGCACAATGAAATGGGATACTATTCTGCCATAAAAAATAATGAAATCCTACCACTTACAACAACATGGATGAAGCTCAAAGTCATTATGTTAAATGAAATAAGACAGGCACAGACAGACAAATATTAAATATTCTCACTCATATGTGGAAACTAAACAACTTGATCTCACAGAGGTAGAGTGGAGAAAGGTAGACACCAGAAGCTGGGAAACTATGTTTGAGCAGGAGAAGGGGATTGAAGAAAGGTTAGTTAATGGGTACAACCATAAAGTTAGATAGAACGTGTAAGTTCTAATGTTCGACAGCAAAGTAGGGTGACTATAGTTAATAACAATGTATTAAATACTTCAAAGTAGGTAACAGCTAGGACTTGACATTTTCACAACACACAGAAATGGTAAATACTCAAGGTGATGGATACCCTAAATACTCTGAGTTGGTCATAACACATTCTGTGCATGTAACAAAATAGCACAGGTATCTCATAAATACATAAAATATTTTGGATCAATAAAAAAGCTCCTCTTTATCTTGAACTGTTTTCATTAATCCTTTACATAGTGCATAATCACTTACCATCTCCAACGGACATGGAAACCTATTTTTAATTCCTGTGTCTCACCCAGCCTTTACAGTAACATTTAGTCTTCTTTCAGCCTGAGGCTGTTTCAGTGTGTAAAGAGGAATTTGGCTGGTTTTAGCCCTGGTTCCTGAGAGATAATGTTTAAATATTTGGAATTTGTCCAGTAATAGGCATGTATTTGTTATTCATGGTGAGTCTCTCATACCACACCTGACAGTTTATGCTAAGTAGGTGACTCAAGTTGGGCCCCTAGTTTATGCTAATGATATAACTATACATGGGGATGGCCACAACAGAAAGACTAACCATATGATTAGAGAATTTGGGCTTCAAGCCTTGTGATATTAACCTGACCTCTATGGAGTAAAGGGAGGATTGAGATTCAGTTTGACCACGTCTATTAATTTAGTCAGTTATACTTATCTGATGAACCTGCATGAAAAAACATAAACAGTGAAACTTGAGTAACCTCCCTGGTTGGCTATACTCTGGTTATTGTTACACATTGATGTGCTGAGAGGGTAACAGATCTCCGAAGATGACAAAAACTTCATGTTTTGGGTACTCTCAAACCTTGCTTTATGTGTCTCTCTTTGAATGGTTCTGATTTGTATCTCTTTTCCTATAACAAACCTGTAGTAATAAAGTGTTCTGAGTTTTGTAAGTCATTCTAGCAAATTTTCTAACCTGAAAGGATAGGAACCTCCAAAATTTTAGCCCTCTGTTCAGAAGTAAAAGTGGCCTAGGAACTCCAAAATTGTGGCGTGTGTCTGCAGTAGGTGACTGACTGTGGAAATTGTGGAGAAATATTCTTTCAGACTGCGACGTTTGATCCAATACTAAGTAGTTGGAGTCAGAAGTATTTGCACCTGGAATGTGACAGCTCTGTCTGTCTTAGTCAGTTCAGGCCACTAAAACAAAATGACATAGACTAAGAAACAAACATTTATTTTTCACAGTTTTAGAAGCTGGAAGATTCTAAATCAAGGTGCTGGCAGATTCAGTGTCTCATGAGGACCCTCTTCTTGGTCTGCAGATGGCTATCTTTCTTCCTCACCTGGAGGAAAGAGATCCTGTATCTGTTTTACAAAACCATTAATTCCATCGTAAAAACCCCACCCTCAGGAACTACTCTAGCCATAATTACCTCTCAAAGACTCCACCTACAAATACCATCATATTGGAGGCTAGAACTTCAACATGTGAATTTAGGGGGACAAAAACATTCAGTCCTTAAGACTGTCCAAAGAGTAAACCATATTGAGACAGGATTCTTCCCCCGCCTCTTCGTGGGCAGGAACTGGAGTGGCTCATTTTACTCAGCCCATCACTGGCCACTCCTTGCAACAGAGAGCCTGCGAGCAAGCAAATGCGGGAACTAGAGGGAACGAATTCTGAAAGCAGCCGGCCACTCCTCCCTGGCTGAGCAGGCTGTGTGTGTGCCCTGCATCAGCGTCCCAGCCCTGGTCCTCCTGGCACTTGGGTTCTTGTTCCGCATCCAGGAAGAATCAGATCACATGAAGGGATTAAAAGGTAGTGTATGTGGAGGATTTTAATGGGTGATGGCTCTCAATGGGACAGGAGTTGGAAAGGGGATGGTGTGGGAAGAAAGTGACTTTTCCTGAAGCTGCACAATCTGAAGTTAGTTGCGTCTAGGCATATTCTCTGATGCTCAGCTGCTTGCACCTCCAATTGCTTGCATCAGCCGCTTGGGTAAAGTTGCCAGCTGAGGTCTTTCTATGGACACAGAATAGGGGCATGGCAGACCAAAAAAGCAACATTTGGGTAGAAAAACAGGGATGGCTGTTTTCACTTCAGGCTTAAGGGTGAGGTTTAGCTGGGAGCCCATCCATTCTGTGTTATTTCCCCACCTCTGAAGAGGCACATGTAACTGCCATTAGAATATGGACGATGATGGCTCTTAGCTACTTTCTGCTGAAGAGGGGCACTGTTTGGGGAAATCAGCAGTCAAATTCCTCCCAGAGGTCTACCCAAGGGTCACTGGCCAAAAGGAGCCATCATCCAAGGCTCCAGCTGCCTGCCTGTTTGGAACCTCGCTGGCCTCTAGGCAAAAGAAAAACAAACTTCACAAGGTTAAGTATCCATGGATCAAACACGTTTATCATACAAGGAAAGAATCTAGTGCCAAAAATCACAGAAAGAAGAAGTGATATATACTAACAACATTGCACCCCGAGCTGTCTCACCTTGGTGAAAGAAATTAAACCTTGTATGGGAGCGATCAAACTTTATGAGAGAGGTGACTATTCTTGTCACATCTCTAGCAGTTAACAGGTGAACGTTAGGAATTCTAGGGTTTGTAGCCTTGCATGGTGGCCATTAAAGCTTTTGCCTCTTTCATGTGTCTAAAAGACTGAGGGGGCCACTTTCAGTAGGTCCTCTAAAGTACTATCTTGTCCCAGGGTCCGTTTCTGAATATAAACTGGAGGTAATCAAGTTTTTTGGTTGCCCATTCTGAAAGACAGGGAATTTGGCATCCCTCATTCCCTTCCTCCCTTCAGTGAAAACTCGGGTGTGAGGGAGAAAGAAAGTGGATGAACTCCCTTTTCTTTTTTGTCCGTATCCCCGAGTCCTAGTGACCTTGGCAGGTGCCACCTATGGGTACTTTCACCCTTGGTAGCAGGGGGGCCTAAGGGGTAGGACTATCTGCTCTTACCCACATACCCCCATCTCCCCTGCTGTACACAACCTTTGAGTTCCCTGGGCCTCATCTGTGTCGTGGAGTATGGCTTCCTTCCATGAAGCTAGGGTTTAATTGGTAGGAATTGGTCGTGCCCATTTACACCGTGCCTGTTTGCTGGCTTTGGATCCCTCCGATGTAGTTTTCCTTCCTAGGACTTCAACCTGAAGCTTAGAATCAAGTTTGAGAAAAAAAAAAAAAAAAAAAAAAAAAGGGGGTATTTCAGGGGCTGCTTGATTCATTTAGATGTCCCAGACAGGCTTTGCCAAATTTGCCATTATCAGCCAGCAGGGGACCCTCCTCTGTTTCCTCCTTATGTAAGCAAAGCGCAGAGGTGGAAAACGAATCTCTTTCTTCTAAAAAGAAGGAAAACAACTAAAGTGCATAAGGAGTTTGGGGCAGGGATGGGGAAGAGCCTCTTGCTTTGTAGAAAGGTTGCTTCTACAAACGTTACTAACTACTACACTTCTACAAAGTTACTAAAGAAGTTACTAAACTTCTACAAAGTTACTAAACTGTCCCTTTGTACAAAGTTACTGAACTATTCAGACCGACTAGACCTCCTTGAAGGCAAACAGAGCCAACATTCCTTTTACCTGATGGAAAGGGAGAGGTGGTAGGGTCTTGGAAAAGAGGCAGATCCAACAGTTCTGAATTTAAAGTCACCCTTTTTCGTATCTCTGACGGGCCCCCAAATGAGACAGGATTGTTCCCTTGACCTCCTTCATGGGTGGGAACTGGAGTGGCTTGTTTCACTCAGCCCACCGCTGGTCTCTCCTCCTGAGAGGGAGCAAGCAAGCGCGGAAACCTGAGGGAAGGAGCGCTGAAACCTGCCAGCCACTCCTCTCTGGTGGGAGCAGGCTCTGTGTGGCCCCGCAACAGCATCCAACCTCGGCCCTCTCAGCATCCAGGTTCTTGTCCGGCATCCAGGAAGAATCAGGTCACATGAAAGGACTGAAGGGTAGTATATGCAGAGGATTTTGTTGGGTGATCGCTCTCAGTAGGATGGGAGTTGGAAAGAGGATGGTGTGGGAAGAAAGTGATCTTTCCCTGAAGCCACACCATTTGAAGTTAGTCGCATCTATCCATAGTCTTTGATGCTCAGCCGCTTGTACATCTGACATTCACCAGCTTGTATCCCCAACGCTCTGCTCCTTGGATCCCCAACCACTTGCACCAGCTGCTTGTGTCGCTCAGACATCTGAAGTCCTTTTATGGGCACAAGATAGAGGCATGGCAGGCCAAAATAGCAATATTTGGGTGGAAAAACAGGGTCAGCTGTTTTCACTTGGGGCCATGGTTCTAGGTTTGAGGGTGGGGTTTAGCGGGAAGCCCAGACGTTCTGTATCAATATCTCAAACCAAATATTCAGTACCAACAAGCTTTATTTCTACAAATAATTTTTTGACTTTATGAAAGTTCCTCTGAAAATTTTATTCATGTAACATAGAACCCACCACAACTGCCAATTAATGATAATCATTTCTCATGGAAAAGAGATGGTACTATTACTATTTTCTACTGTCTTTAAAGCAAGGTGCTTTAAGAATATATTCCTCATTCTGGAAGATACTACAAAATTTGTGACATAATTATTTTTCAAATTTCTTCAAATTTCGTGCAATACTTTTTTTGTTTAGAAATAACACTAATATATCTTAGTATAATTTATTGGTTAAATGTGTAATATCTAGTGTCAGGTTGCTGTTGAATAGCAGGGATATATTTTCATTTTTTTCATGATCAAAGCTTTCTGAACAGAGAAAATTAACATAAAGCTAAAGAACATCTCTTTTTCCTTATAGATATTTGTTCTTTGCGTTCTAAGGTGATAGATAACTCAGAGTCATGTGCTTACTTGTTAAAAGGGGATTCAACCCATAGCCATTGGTTTACTATCCCAAGGGTCGTGAACTCCAAAGGAACTTACTTTCTCCAAAATATAAATTATTTACATTAGAAAATTAAGGTCCTTTTTTCTTTTTTTCTCTCTCAGAAGAGGCTATTGTGGAACATTCCTATATAATTCTAAAATTCATGTATTGGGAGGGTTCTATTTTTGTCTTGTAAGAACTTGCTTTTGCACATGCAGGATCTGTTTCTCTTCATCTACTCATTTACACCATGAGAGGAGAGAACTGGACATAAGAAACTTCAACAGTTTTTTGTGCTTAGTAATAAAACCTATGATCTCTGATATAAGAAACTCATGCTTGATATCAAGAAAAATAAATCAATATAGATATTAAAAACCTATTAACTGCATGGCTTAAATATTCAGCTGTGAATATTTTCTCTTCTATAGATGTATGCAAGTTTGTTAATCTTTCTGTGCCTCAGTTTCCAGTACAGAATAGAAGCCCCAGTTCTACTTACTAAGAGGGTTTTGTTAGCTTTAAACAAATTATATAATGTATTTAGAGAAGTGACTGTAACATTGTGATATTAAGTCATCACTTATGCTACATTTATTATACAACAGGCACAATTTTAATTGCCTTAACAAATAGTAAATTCTATGACAACCTTATGAGGTAGATGATATTGTTAGTTACATTTTAAAAATTGGAAAACTGGAGCATAGAGATATTTTACAACTTTCCGAAGGTTATGTTTCTCAGTGGGCAAGTCTATGTAAACCTATCTAAAAGTCCAAGGAAGCTGAGATGCTGAAGAAAGAGGCTGACAAATCCAGTTTCTTATAAACAATCATTTAGTGGGGACTTATGAACAGAAACCACGTCTCTGTTTCTGGCAGTGGAGAGATGACATGGCTGATTCCTAAAAAATTACCTTCCAGACTCAGGGCTTATATACCATAGGGAAGGGGTAATTTGGAAAGGATATCTAGGACAATTGAAGTACAAGAACATCAAGATTGTTAGGTCTAAAGGCAGGGTTTACAGTAAGTACCTGTTCTTACACAAGGAGCAATAGGTAAACTGGAAATCTTGGCAGCATTTCCACAACTGGGGTTAATCAGAAGCCAACATATCAGATTAGCATCTAAGATGAAATTGCATTAACCTCCACAGGTTACACAGCAGAGAGGAGAAAAAGCTAAAATCTGAATACAGGTAGCCTGGTTTCAAGGTCAAACTAAGTAAACATTTTTAACATTAGCTCAATAAACAGTAGTTGTTGTCATTATTATGACCAAGGTTTAAAAAAATAAAAGAAGATCATCAATTTTCTTCAAATGCCTGAAGAAAGGGTTCAGAGTATTTTCCATGACATATTTAGGTTGCCTTACTCATCCTCCCAAGTAACTCATGTATACTTCTTCAATGAAATGACTGAAAACTCTGATGAAGCCTGTCTTATTTTGGATCCAAGAATCACTAAACCAATTTCCAGCAGAAATCGGAACTTTTTCCAAACCTAAGAAGCCCCTTAGATTCTGTTCTATTTTATGCCCCATATTTCTCTGAGGAAATGAGTAGACAGCTGAAGATTTGAAAGAGTAAGTGTGTGAGGGAAGGAAAAAAATGGAGACAACAATTGCCTTATATATAACACTATAAAACACTATCTCTTTTCATCTTGGTGTTTTTTAAAAAATAAATTTCCTTTTCTCTTTATTATTGATGATAAATAAACAATTTTTTTCTTGCTAAGTCTGTGGTTAACTGCATATACTTGGTTATATTGAACAAACACACCTATATAATATTAAATCTGAAATATTTATGTATTTCTGACCTAGTACTAGAATTGTTGGCACAGGTCCCAATGCTTTAAAAATGACTTTTCATTCAACCCTTTTTCTATCACTTATGCCATTTTCTTATGTTGATATATGGAAAAGGACTGACTGTTTCAGTGTATATGATTCTCAGCCATTCTTTGCCTCTAGCTTTTACTGTCTCTGTGGGCTTGGTATTGGAAAGAGGAACTCAACCATTCTTTTTGTACTGACTGCAGCACTAAACTTTCTAGAGAGATCAATCTACTTGCAATTTGCAGTTGTGGCTGGCATTTTATTTAATGCCTCTTGGTGACAGGAAATGGAGTAACACTTGTTCTAAAATGTTTTGTGCTTTTGTAGTGCTCCCTTGTTGTTAGTAAAAAGCATAGTTATTCTTCCATTTCAGAAGCATGTTAGCAAGTGCATAAGAATAACTAATTATAGCTACAACAATTATAACTCTAAATTATAAATTCATTAACATCACCATTTATATGTAATATTTTATTAAAAAGAAACTTGAAATTCAATTTACTTTCTACTGCTTTCAGCCATGTAACCATGAGCATTGTTTTAAATAATTTGGAGAGTTATTTAGATGACCTGGAACAATGCAATTAAGATTTTGATTTCTGAACCCAATACAGATAAATGAAAAAGAAAACAACAAAACACACAAAACAGCATATTTATTGAGTAAAGTAATAAGAAGGTAGAGCATGACTAAAACATGGTCATCTACTTCTGCCACTTACCTGTTACCTGCCACTTACCATTGTTACCCTGTCACTCAGCTTAAATGGCTATTAGTCACTCACCCACAGGACCACCAGCACAAACAATTTCCTAACAGTGTGAACTCAGGAGAGTAGTTGAGGCTTTAAATATATATTTTTATCTTAAATTTTTTTGAATGGAATATCTGTGTAAAATAATCAAGAATGATAATTAAACTATAGAAAACTCTCTACAATTAATTCACAATAAAGACTTCTAAAAGTAAAAATGAATGAGAAAAAATCATAGTTTTATAATAATGATTATATAAATATTCCTTATAAAATTTATGACTATGGTACAGGAGAACTTTTGCTTATGCATAATTTATCAAGAGATTGTATCTTACAGAAGAGTTTTTACAGTTTTTAAAATTAGAATTGTTAGTAGTATTCCTATTGAAACAAAAAGACTGTATTTCTGGTTTGACCAGTTTTTTTATTTTTTATTTTCTACATGTCTTTGAAGGCCAAATGTTATCTTAAAGTATACTTAACAGCTAAGGAATTTCATATAACTGATTGAGGTTCCAGTGGAGTTATAAAACCTGAAATTCCACTTATTTTCTATTTCTTCAGGAATAGATAACAGTAGAAAAGTAAAATTTATTATTAATGTAGGTTGGTCAGAATTGTGGCCTGAAAAATGTTGATACAGACTGTAAGCTGAATACTCAGAAATGCAGAAAAATACATGTTTATGAAGTAAATAAATATACATGTCTTATCTGAGAAATAATACACACTGCTTTAGATATTTTTAGGATGCCCTGAAAGAAAATGTGGCA
The DNA here is from genome assembly GCF_001698545.2 of Rhinopithecus bieti. NCBI lineage: Eukaryota > Metazoa > Chordata > Mammalia > Primates > Cercopithecidae > Rhinopithecus > Rhinopithecus bieti. Next base: position 2,813 of record NW_016825302.1, on the reverse strand, counting down.
ACACACAAGATTGATTAACAAAGGAACTCCAATTTTAAGAGAATGTTTTCTTCAATTTTATGGTTCATATTAATTGAGACATCTAAATTCCAGTTGAGCATTAAGAGTGGTTCAAATATGCATAATGCTCAATTTTATTGTTCATTAGCCGGGCGAGGTGGCGGGCGCCTGTAGTCCCAGCTACTCGG